>NC_053493.1:44299480-44522466 GCF_905171775.1 Rana temporaria
ATGGACCAAAAATATAGCAAGCAAGATTGTTAACACCACAATGGAAGTGTAACAGACCAATGTGAAGACATACAGAGAATTTAAAGGGGTTGTAAAGGTACAGTTTTTTCCCCCCCTAACTAGCTTCCTATACTGTATACTGTATCCTATATATATTCCTTAATGCAGTGGTCATCAACCCTGTCCTCAGGGCCCACCAACAGGCCAGACTTGCAAGATAACTGAAATACATCACAGGTGATATAATTTGCTGCTCAGTGATTGCAGTTTTCTAGACTGCATGTCCCCAAGGTAATACATAAAACCTGGCCTGTTAGTGGGCCCTGAGGATAGGGTTGATGACCACTGCCTTAGTGCAGTCATCATTTACTTACCTTATCCTTCCATTTTTTATATGTCCTTATTTCTTCTGAGAAATCCTCACTTCCTGTTCTTCTGTCTGTAACTCCACACAGTAATGCAAGGCTTTCTCCCTGGTGTGGAGTGTCGTGCTCGCCCCCTCCCTTGGACTACAGGAGAGTCAGGACACCCACTAACACACAGCTCCTTTATCTGCAACGTAGAGCGTCCTGACTCTCCTGTAGTCCAAGGGAGGGGGCGAGCACAACACTCCACACCAGGGAGAAAAGCCTTGCATTACTGTGTGGAGTTACAGACAGAAGAACAGGAAGTGAGGATTTCTCAGAAGAAGCAAAATGGAAGGATGAGGTAAGGTAAAGAAAGCTATTTAGGAAAAAAAAAATTGTACCTTTACAACCCATTTAAAGGAATACAAACGCTAATTTTACCAGAACGAGCGCTCCCGTCTCATATCTTGCTTCTGAGCATGCGTGTTATTTTCACGTCATTAAAGCCTACACACGACCATTTTTTACGACGTTAAAACCGACGCGAAAATTTAGAGCATGTTCTAAATTTTAAATGCCCATTTTTAACGTCGCCAAAAAATGCTCTGGAGCCCACACACGATCGTTTTTAATGACATTCAATTTTTCACATTGCGAAAAACAGTCGTGTGTACGCGGTATAAGAACTCTCTGCACTTGTTAGAGAGAACCGTGACGTGCTGCCGGGAAGGGAAAAAGATCGCGATTTTGATTCTTCACTATTAATCGTGCAGCTCTGGTTTCCAGTGTGGGTAAACGATGCCCCATCGTTGGTGCCAGTGGGTAAAATGGTACACCCCCCCCCCCCCCCCAAGGGCCGGTTAAAAGCAAGCAAAGGGCCGCAGTTTGGAGACCGCTGCGTAGATCACATGGCAGCCAAATTCCTCACTGAATGGAAGAGTACGGGAAAAAGTCTGGTTATGGTGAAACAATACAATGGGACGTGTACAAACTAACACTTCTACCAAATACAAGGAGAATGCTGTACATGGCCACATTCATTGAAGGAGCTCCAAAAATGTCCTGATAATACGTTCTCTTACATAAAATGCACCAGAGTCAATCTTAGTGAATGATTGGATAGAAGTTATATTTGGGATGAGATTGTTCTGTATGCCTTGTGCTATATTTTTGAATGTTTTTTTGTATATTATGTAAGGAGTTATTTTCCTGTGTTTCTATAGCGGTTTTAGTTAATAATTATATCTCCGGTTAGTGTTGTGTGCCTCTTATCCAAAGAGCTAAGTTTGTGCGTGACGATCATTTTACATTGTACATAGGAGGGCAGCGTGTGAACAGGACTTTTTAAGTTTCCAAAATATATAGCAGAATATATCTGCTCAAATTTCCTTTGCTATAGTATTCGCAACAGCCAATCGGATATATAGTGGCAATCGCTCGTCTATCTGCTGCCCCCACCACCATCCTCGGCGAGGCAAACGGGAAGTGAAGCGTTTGTTTTAAAAAAAAAAAATAATACATGTTGTTCTCACTTTAAGCTGATCACAAACCATTCTAACTTCTTGTCTTTCTTGAACAAACCCATTAACCACTTCAGCCCCGGAAGAATTTGCCCCCTTTAATAACCAGGCTATTTTTTTGCGATACGGCACTGCGTCGCTTTAACTGACAGTTGCGTTGTTGTGCGACATTGTACCCAAACAAAATTGATATTTATTTGATCACCTCTGCGGTTTTTATTTTTTGCGCTGTAAACAAAACTGACAATTTTGAGAATTTTTATGCATTTTTTTTTTTACTTTCTGCTATAATGCAAATAAAAAAAAAAAAACTGGGTGTGTATATATTATATTATTTATATATATATATATATATATATATATATATATATATATATATATATATATATATATATATATATATATATATATATATATATATATATATATATATATATATATAATATATTTTTCTCCTACATGTTTTTTGGTAAAAAGGTAATAGGCCCATATTGGTTTACACAAAGGTTATCGCGTCTACAAACTATGGGATAGATTTATGGACTTCTTTATTTTATTTTCAGGGCTGCGACATTGCGGCAGACATATCTGACCCCAAATTACTTTTTCGTGCCAGTGACATTACATTGATCAGTGCATTTTTATAGCACTAATCAATGTAAAATGACATTGCCGGGGAAGGAGTTAACACTAGGGGGCAAATGGGTTCCCTGGGTGTGATCTAACTGTAGGGGGGATGGGGTACCAGGGACGTGACCGATCACTGGGAACAGAAGATCTGACATGTCATCTGGCAGAATGGGGAATCGCCTTGTTTATATAGGCAGTTCCCTGTTCTGCCTCTCCTCACCACGATCGCAGGTCGTCGTCGGCAGCCACAAAGTCCGCTGGACCCGCGCCTGCTATCTCCTGTGCAAAGACCGACGTACACCTAAGTAGGTTTGTGCCGGAGAGCAGACCTGCGGCAGTATGACGGCAGCTGGCCGGCAAGCAGTTAAACATTCACAGTGCTGGAGGGAAAAAAAATGAACCCATACATGAATTCAACAAAAGCTAATTGGCGTCGGTGGTTCACCTTGAGTCCAGTTAATGAAATGTTTGGGGGTGTGGTTTAGAGCTGCTTTGATAAAGACACACAAACATTTTAAGATTGCTGTTCATAAGAAGCATCAGTTGATGTGAACCATGTATTGCAAAAAAGTTATCTGAAGACACACCATCGTGATTAGTTTATCTGCATAAGGCTGGAAAGGGTTAGAAAACCATCATCGGTGTTTCAGCATCTATCAGTCGACAAATTGTCTATAAATGGAGACAGTTTAGTACTGTGGCTACTCTTCCTAGAAGTGGGCACTCAGCCAAGATGGATTACAAGGCACAATGCAGAATTCTCACTGAGAACCCATGAGTAACAGTTAAAGGCTCAGACATCGCTGGAACTGGCAAACATCCCTTGCTCACGAGTCTACTAATGTACGTCTTTGAACTGGCATGATGTTAATGGCAGAGCACCATGGAGGAAGCTGCTGCTCTCCAAGAATAGCTTGCTGCGTGACTGAAGTTTACCAAGGAGCACCTTGTTAAACCACAACTCTACCGGGGAAATGATTTGTGGACTGATGGAACAAAAGTTGGATTATTCAGAAAGCATATTTAGCACGATGTTTCGCACAGAAAGGACACGGCTTACCAACATCAAAACATCATCCAAACGGTGAGGTGTGGAGGAAGGGAACATCATGACTCAGACTTTCTTCATTGTCTCAGTGCCTGGAACACTTGCCATCAGGGGGAAAATGAATTCCCAAGTTTATCAAAATATCCTACAGGATATTGTCAGGGTGGCTGTTTGCCAACTGAATCTTAGTAGAAGTTGGGTGATGCAGCAGGACAATGACCCGAAGCATTGAAATAAATCCACCACAGACTGGCTTCAGAAAAAGAAAATTTGTGTTTTGGAATGTCCCAGTCAGAGCTCAGACCTTGACCCCATAGAGATGCTGTGGAATGACCTCAAAAGAGCCGTTCACACCAGACAGACTAACAATGTGTCTGAGATTAAGCAGTTTTGTAGAGAGAAATGGTCAATAATTCCTCCTGAATGTTATGCATGTCGGAGCTATTGAACACGCATGCTTGATATTAGAGATGCACTGAAATTTTGCCAGCCAAAAATTGTGTTATTGGCATTTTGTCGATAAGAGAAAAAGGTGCCGAAAATGCTTGCTATTATTATTATTTTTTTTTTTTTTGTGGCGATTTTACCATTAATTTACTGAGCTTATGGCACTCAAAAACCAAATTAAAAAAAAAATGTAACATATGTGTTATTGATGCATTCTTGCTGCTTTTTGAAGCAAATCTGGGGGAAGTTGTGATAGAACAGGGGTGTCAAATTAAAATTCATCAGGGGCTACATCAGCAGTATGGTTGCCCTGAATGCCCTCAAAGGGCCGGTTATATCTGTAGAGCTACGTATCTAATGTAGGGGCATGCTATGTGCACAGTGCTGGGTTCAGGAGCATGTTATGTGCAGAGTGCAACATCTCATTTCCACCTCTCCTCCTGGGTTCTGGTACCATCACCTTCCTTACCATCTCTACACACACATTCCTCTGCCCCCGACCCGATGTGCCCCCCCCCCCCCCCCCCATGCAGCTTTTTCACATCTGCACTGTCCTAATATTCCTACCTGGCCCAGCTCTGGATCCTCCCCGTATAGTTGGCTCTCGTCCTGTGTTTTGGGCTACTGTTAGTACCTCCCTGTATCTCTGTGTTCAGCGCCAATACCGGTGTTCAGTTCTGCCCTATATGTCTTATTTCACCGTCACTTCAATATTGTCAGCACAACACTGCCTCTTCATCAAGTCTCTGCTAAAAAAAAAAAAAAGTATATGTTCGGGGGTTCAATGTAATTTTCTAGCAAAAATACAGATTTTAACTTGCAAGCAACAAGTGTCAGGAAAAGGCTTGGTCTTTAAAGCGGAGTTCCACCACTTGTGCATTTTTTATTTTATGTAAAGCATTGCATCCATGATCAGATCGTGGGGTGCAATGCAGGGACCTTCTGTCGGGGTGAGCTTTCTGCTTGTACAGGCAGTTACACACTGATGAGAAGAAACGATGACCTACCACAGCACCCAACAGTGGCCTCATAGTTCATTGAGTTCAAATGTTGCTAATACTATTTTTTTTTTTTTTTATTGTGACAGCAGGTACAGGGAGAAAAGATGAAATTGCCCTTTTAAGTTTGCTTTTTTTTTTTTTTTTTAATTACAGTAAAGGTTTACATTTTAATAGAGGTGTTGAGATTTATATATTCAGGTTTTTTTAGAGCAGTAATTTTCTAAGTGTGCTGAAATGACAAAATACTTTAGGTGATATTTGGCCTCCATATACTAGTTTCATATTCAGTGCAGTTTGGTTTATCTTTCTAGGAACTGCACCAAAATGAAGCAAGCAGTATTTTTATGGATTGCGTGAGAAGTGTGAGCATCGCCTTCAGGGCATTACAAATTCCATGTCATAAATCTGCTGCCTCCTAGGTTTTCTGGTAAATTGGATCAGAGGTCTAATGTTTAGGATGACTAGACTTGTAGGACATTAGTATTACTTCAACAAAGTCTTGTTTAAAAAAAAATAAGGTCATGTTATGTTTTCCTGCTATATGCTGTGGTTTTGCACAGAGCAGGCCAGATCCTCTTCTCAGGTCTTTCGCTGGTATTCCTGGCCCCTCTTGATGAGTGCCCCCATATCAAGCAGCTTGTTTTGGGGGGCGCCCAAGCGCTGCTATGTGTCCATTTAGACAGAGCCGCAGCTAGGACCCGCCCCCTCTCTCTCCTCATCGACTCACTGACTTTGACAGCAACAGGAGCAAATGGTGCTTCACTGCTGTCTCAGCCAATGAGGCAAATCCCGAACATCCAAGTCTCGGGTATCTTTTCCAAAGGGAGGGGGACTGAGCAGCGGGGGGGGGACTGGTATCAGCAAGGACAGGCAGACGGAGGGCATAATGCAGGAAACAGGTAGCAGGCTGCGGATGACGGAATCACGCAAACTGACCATCAGTTTGCAGAGGGGAGGGTATACCCAGTCAGGATCAGCCAGGTATTTCTGGTGATACAGGGGTCCAAATTGCACAGTAAGTTGTAAACAAACGCTTTATTACTACCGTATTTATCGGCGTATAACGTGCACTTTTTTTCCGCGCTGTGTTTGAACCACTCCGCCGACATATACCGAGCGAAGTGCTCGGCTCCGCTCGCGTCCTGTACGCGAGAGGAGCCAAGCCTGCTCGAGTATAAGTGTACTGCGCTCAGTATATGTCGGCGGAGTGGTTCAAACACAGCGCGGGAAGCAGGGATCGGCTGAAAAACACAGCAGGGAGGACACCACGGTGGCCGCAGAAGGAGACCGGACAAGGCCACCGATGGACACCGACGAGGGGCATCCAAACTAAGTATTTCTTTTCCTTTTTTTTCAGGAATTTTCCTTCTAGGTTGGGGGTGCGCGCTATACGCCGGGGCGCGTTATATGAAGATAAATACAGTACTTTTCCTTCATACACGAATAGAGGAAAGTGTTTTCTGGTTTTAGTCGCTAATTTGGGTTTATTCATTTGGACAGAGAATTGTCCAAGAAATTCATAGGAACGAATCCACATTTGTCTGATTTGACTATACTAAACAGATATGTCTCCTGTAATTACTGTATATATTGTACACCACTGCTTGGACAGGCTCCTGTGTACATGGATATAAAGTATTTGGTAGACTAAGGTTTGTCACACTTGTGCAAAAAGAAATTTACTAATATAAATATATATATTTTTTTTCTTCTACAGAACACAAGGTGATCATTGTTGGACTTGATAATGCAGGAAAGACTACTATACTTTATCAGTTGTAAGTATTTTGTGGTACCTTTTCAAATTTCCACTACCATAGTCATAGAAGAGAAGGTGACCTGTCTCGGCACGCATTGTATATACCCTTTTTGTTGGGGGGGGGGGGGGGGAGCAGCTAATTTACATACCTGTTTTGGGCTTTGTTCACATGGGCTTCTTAAAGTGGTATTAAACCATTGGCTTGACCACTAGGTGAAATTAAGGAAAAACTCCTAAATTCCTAATTTAATATACATACAATTTTACATAAGTATGGGTGTGTACCCATATGGATGTCAAATTGGAAATGGCAGACGTGTCCATGCAGTCACTGTGTTCCAATTGGTACTGCTTACATGGAATACGTACAGGTGTTCTGTGCATCCCTATGTAGGCTGTCCCATTTATATCAAGTGGGACACAGCCACTGCTCCCAGTTTGACAAACGTGCGAGGTGCCCTGTGCATCCCCATGCAGGCAAACATGGCCGATGCATGGCTGTTTACTGTTAAGTACGCCTTAGGGGCCAATTCAGACCAGGACATGGGTGTGGGAAACCCATGTTCTGTGCGTGTTTCTTGCACTGTGTTCAAAACACACTGTTGTCTGCAGTAAGTGTCAATAGTCTAATGACACCCCAAGTGCAGGTCGCAAATAGTGTGTTTGCTGGCACCAGGTCATATGATACAAAGGTACCATGCAAGCTGGTTGCAGTGCTTTCAGAAGTAGTGCATGCACTACTTTTTTTGAACGGGTTTAAATTGCAATGCACCAAATTAATGAGCTGAAATCGCACTGCACAGAACTGCATGTGAATCGCACAGTAACCGCAAAGCGTTTGTGTGTGATTCACATGCAGTTCCTAGTGTGAACCGGCACCAGAAATTAATCGTTCATATTTAGATCCCAACATTTCTTAGATTTAACCACCTCAAAACTCCTAATGTACTTTTTTACATTATGAGTTTGAAGTGATCTACCAGCATGATGCCTGCAGCTACAGGCATCATCCCAGTATTGTTTTTCGTTTAGCAGACAGCCGGCTTTTATATAAAGGCCATCCGAGAGGCTAATTGGTGCTGGATTGCTTTTACAGGCGGTGGGAGGGGTTGTCTGCCACCGTGTCTCCTGGATCTCTGTTCCAGAAACTGGAGCTAGCCTTTATGTTGACTTTCCATAGAGGCCACGGAGAACTGGAAGGTCTTCGATGACCTGTATGGTGTATAAAACCAGGTGCGGCAAGTACTGTCATTGCTTCCAGTTTCCCATGTGTAAACTGCTAAATTTTTAATTAGGAAAAGCGTCTGAAGACAGTTCTTTGTGTGATCAGACGCTTTTAGGGCAGAGGAGATATCTGGGGTCTAATGGACCCCAGATCTCTCCATAAAGGGTACTGTATATTGCTGTCACAAGTGAAGTTTTTACATTTCTTGTAACACTCTGCTAAAGAACAGTATGGAATTTTTAAGAAAAACTGATAACTTGTAAACATTGTGTCAGAAGACTGGATCATGTGTTTTGAGTTCTTTTAAACTTCCCTTTTCATTTCAGTTTAATGAATGAAGTGGTTCATACGTCTCCAACTATAGGAAGTAATGTAGAGGAAATAGTAGTGAAAAATACCCACTTCTTGATGTGGGACATTGGAGGCCAAGAATCCCTGCGATCCTCCTGGAACACGTACTATTCCAACACTGAGGTAATGCAACCTTCGAGGCTCTGTATGGCTTTGAGCCAGCTGTAGGTCAACCTGCTGTAATATATTAACCTTTTTTAAATGTGTAATTTTTTTAAATGTACTCAACGGCAGCCATATTTACTTCTTATGCTGGCCCCACACGCCCAGAATCGTTTGACAATCATGCCATTGGTGGACCCAACTTTAGACAAATTCAACCACAGCCCCGGCAAATGTCGAAGTGAAAACTTCTACCGTTTCAACTAAAGTGTATGTTGTAATCGAAATGATAAAAATATTCTCTCTTGTATAATTTATATATGGTTTTTATTATCGGTCACTACGATCATGGAAATGATCAGGTTTATTCTGTCATCGGCCAATTCGCTTTCGACCGACTGATAATTGTTTAGTCTGCAAACGGCTGAAATTCTGTCTGTATGACCAATATCGCATGTAACTTCCATTTATTTGTGTTATACAATGTGCAAAAATCTTATCGGTATGTGTAAATGTTGTTAAAATGTTGCTAAAATGTTGCACATTATAGGCCAGATTCACATAGAATTACGCCGGCGTATCAGCAGATACTCCGACGTAAGTCCGAATCTAAGGCCGTCGTATGTTTAAGTGTATTCTCAAACTGAGATACACTTAAACATAACTGAGATACAACGGCCAGCGCCGTTGTATCTTAGGGTGCAATATCTACGCTGACCGCTCGGTGGCGCTTCCATTGCGGTCGGCGTAGAATATGCAAATGACTAGTTACGACGATTCACGAACGTACGATTGCCCGTCCTAGTGATTTTACGTTGTTTCCGTAAGAGTTACGCGGCGTAAAGATAAACATGCCCCCTAGGTGGCGTACCCAATGTTAAGTATGGCCGTCGTTCCCGCGTCGCAATTTGAAAATTTTACGTAGTTTGCGTAAGTCGTCTGTGAATGGCGCTGGACGCCATTTACGTTAACGTCGAAACCAATGACGTACTTGCGACGTAATTTCGCGAAATGCACGACGAGAAAATTTGAGACGGAGCATGCGCAGTACGATCGGCGGGGGAACGCGCCTAATTTAAATGATCCACGCCCCCTACATGGATCATTTGAATTAGGCGGGCTTGCGCCGGTGGACTTTACGCTACTCCGCCGCAAGTTTACAGGCAAGTGCTTTGTGAATCAAGCACTTGCCCGTAAACCTTGCGGCGGTGTAACGTAAAGGAGATACGTTACGCCGCCGCAGTTATACGAGAATCTGGCCCTATGTACTTTTCTATGTACACAAGGGCAGATAAATGTGCTTTAAAACAATCTCTGCTATCTGCTTAGCAGAGCTACAAAATGTTAAAGCACGGCCCCCCCCCCCCTTTCACAAGGGCGGGATCCAGTTATGCACAGCAGGGGATCTGTCTGCGGCTCCCTAGCTGCACAGAGCTGCCGGATGACAGGTCAGTGTCGGCTCCACTTATACAGAACGGGCAAGGACACAGCCCACTCTGCTCTATGGACAGTTAGATGTAAATATTCCATTTGTTTTTATCGGATTGTAGGTACCTGGGTATACACACAAGCTTTTTTTTTTTTTTTTTTTTTTTTTTTTTTTTTTTTTACATCTAACTGCCCATAGAGGAAAATAAAGGGTCCTACTATCAGGTCTGCGAAATGTGCCTCCGCAACGATGGGTTACATGCATATTCAGGGTTCAACTTGTTGCTGAAGCAGCTTCCCTGAAAAACCAACCCTGCCCATACACGCCATCTCATTCAGAGCTCTTTGAATAAATGAATGAACTACAAGTCCCAACTTCCACTGCGGCAGACAGCTTGTAGTTCGGTGAGCACCCTTGTAGTTCATGAATTCTTCTTGCACTTCAGTAACTTGCTGCCCATACAGGCAGACTGCTGTGCTGACAGTCTGCAAGTGCCGGACGTTGCATTTGCGATCTGATCACCGATGCAATGCTCTGCAGACTCCTAGAGAAAAAAAATGCATGTTTTTGCCTGCAGAAAAAGGGGTATTTGTTTTTATATATAAAAAAAAAAGGGGGGTGAACTAAGCTTTTAAGTGGTCCTTTCGTTTTCGAAGATAGGGAAAATCAGTACAGGTTTTTGATCTGCTCAATGGATCACATTGAGACAACCTCTGACCTGAGCAAGTTGCACAATGTTTGAAAACGGCCTTAAAGGGGACCCTTCCTAATCTTCCACATTTCCCCAACACATTCTTCTGATTCAGAAACAGATTTTTTTTTTTTTTTACTGCCGCCTGAAGATCAACTTAAAACGTTTTAAACTTGGGCAATTAAGTCCAACCGGCTTTCCCTTGCACAGCTGTGACTTAGAATATGCATAAAATAATATTTCTGGTTTCTCTTACATTTCTTCTGCACAGTTGACTTGCTGTACTTGGAAAATTTCCAGCACACGTTTCCAGAAAACTCAGAATGAAAAGGTCACCACAAGTCTTGGAACTGTTTACATTTCCATGACTGCCTTTATGGCTCCACCTAACACTAAGTAATCAGAAAAATCTGCCTTTTACTTACTTTCACAAGTTCACCTACTTATCTTAAAGCGGAGGTTCGCCCTAAATACATTTTTCTAACATTACATTGTGCTCACTTCCAACATTGACAGTATGCTGATTTATTTATTTTTTGCTGTACATACTGTCGTATAGCTATTTTCCCCCCGGCTTCCGGGTAGTGGCTCCTGCGGGAGTGGGCGTTCCTATGCAGAGGCTAAGTGATTGATGTGATGACAAAAATTTTCCCCCGCTCATAAGGCGCGTCACAAGTTTCCGAAAGAAGAAGCCGAACTGCGAGTTGGCTCTATACGGCGCCTGCGCACCGACGTTCGGCTTCTTTCAGAAACTGGTGGCGCGCCTTATGCGCCGGGGGGAAGTTTTTGTCATCACGTCAATCACTTAGCCTCTTCATAGGAACGCCCACTCCCGCGGGAGCCACTACCCGGAAGCTGGGGGGGGGGGGGATAGCTATACGACGGTATGTACAGCAAACAAAATATAAATCGGCATACTGTCAATGTTGGAAATGAGCATAATGTAATGTTAGAAAAATGTTTTTAGGGTGAACCTCCGCTTTAATATAAGGAAATTGTTTTTAAATGGCAGTGAGTGGCTCAGCAATGTGAAATATCATCCTTGGCCGATTTTTGACTCTTTAACCTAAATTATTTATGAACCGTCTTTAGTTTAAACTATATTGAAATAAACTTGCCACTTGAGTTACTATAAATGTTCAGATGGCTACAACTCAAGCCTTTATGGTATATCTGCCAAGTGTCCTTTTTTAATTTTTTTTTTTAAGTGTATTTTGTGCGTGTACTCGAGAGAGGAGCCGGACTGCAGGAGTTGGGAGTAGGCAGCCTCCCCCAGAGGCAATCTGCCACCTTTCTCCATGCCCCGGGTGGCAATGGCGGGTGTGTGAGGGGGTCCTCCCACACAGCCCCCCCTAATTTTGAAGTGTGACATGTTTGGTATAATTTTTACTCGGCATAACAATCTCTTTCACAATATAATTTTATTCAAAAAAGTGAATTTTTTCCAAAAAGTGCGCTTGTAAGACCGCTGCGCAAATATGGTGTGACAAAAAGTATTGCAATGGTTGTTCTCTCGGGTGTTGGGAAAAAAAACCAATATATAATATTTGGGGGTTCTGAGCAATTTTCTAGCAAAAAAAAAAAAGGTATTTAACCGAGTCTGAAAAACGGGTCCGCCAATTTTTTATTTTTTTTGGTCAGCAGCTACAAATACTGCAGCTGCTGACTTTTTTAAAATAAGGACACTTGCCCGCGATGTCGGCACCCGAAGCCGATCTCGGCTCTCGGATGCTGCCGCCGCCATCTTCGGTAAGGGAATCGGGAAGTGAAGTCTTGTCGGCTTCACTTCCTGGTTCCCTACTGCACATGCGCAACTGGCGCTGCTCAATGCCACTGGTCCCTGCTGTCTACTGGGACCTGTCTGTCTCCCAGATGACAGCCCGGGGGGGCACAGGACGGGGGGTCTATGCCCAGAAGTGGGTGCAAATACCCGTCTTGGACAGGTATCTGCCCTCCCCCTTTAAGGTGCAAATGTGACACTGGAGGGGGGGGGGGGGAATCCGGACAACGGAATGAGGTTCACATTCTATAGGTCAAGAACAATTCACATGTAAAATCGACGTGTTTCAAATGATTTTCCTCAGGAGTACATGACTCTTGGAGAGTTGGTGTGTCTCAGACGTAAAGATGGGCAGGGGTTCACCGATCTGAAAATCTGTGTCTAAAAAAAACAAAAACAAAAAAAACTAAATTTCAGAATGTTTCTAAACATAAAATTGCCAGGACTTTTTTTAAATTCGTCATCATCCACAGTACATAATATCAAGAATCTGAAAAAGATCTTTGTGCACAGTGGACAAGGCATAACCACAATATTGGATGCCTGTGATCTTCAGGAGGCAGTGCATGATTCTGTGATGGCAATCACTGCATGGACTTGAATACTTCCAAATGTTACAGTCTGAAGTTCATTGTGCTGTCCAAAAATGCAAGATAAAGCTCTACCATGCAAAGAAGAAGCCATGTCTGAACATGATTCAGAAACCTCACTGTCTTCTCTAAGCCAAAGCTCACATAAAATGGTCTGTTGCAAAGGGAAAAAACTTTTCTGTGGTCAGACCAATAAAAATGTGGCATTCTTTTTGGCAGTAATGGGTGCCACGTCCTACGGACTATTGAGAAGGGACCTTCCGACATGTTATCCGTGTTCCATTCAAAAGCCTGCATCTCTGGTGTGAGGAATCTGAGGATGCATTAGTGTGTATGGAATGGGCAACTTGCACATCTGGAAAAGTGCCATCAATGCTGAAATATATAGCCAGGTATTAGAGCAGCATATGTTCCCATCCAGACAACGTCTTTTTTTCAGGGAAGGCCTTGAATATTTCAGCAGGACAATGCTGAAACGCATACTGCATCTATGACAACGGCACACTGCATGAGGCCTTGGGTTGTACTCGGTGAGCCATTTGTCTTCTAATAGGTTCTGGTAAATTGCTTTGTCTTGGATGCATGACGGCTCTCATTTGACGTCAGCCTATTTAAGTTTCCAACAGCTGATCTGGAAACATTGTAGAAAATTGACATTCATATATATTTCATCTCTCGTTCTGGAAGCAGATTAGCACATCCAAATGACTCGTCTTCTACTGTTGTGTAAAGTGAAATTCCGCGCCTAACTAATAAAAAACAATTAAATTTATATATAAAAATACATACAAATATTAAGAGTGAATATACATAAATAATAAGCTGCTCCTCAATAACACAAGTGGTATGTGGACATGATAGAATATAAATAGAGGGCGCTAGGCCCATACAAATTAAGTATAGTGCCGTGACAAAGTGTCTGTTTAGCAATAAAATTGCAACAAAAATAACACAAAAAATATATGAAAGAGTCCCAACAATTGCAGTCTAACCTGCACTTGAAACCACGCGAGTGAATTCAAATATGATCAGAAAAGTATAAAAAATAAAACAGTGAACAAAGTCCAATTGTAATGATAATTCTGTGAAAGAAGAAATGCCACCACCGCTTCAGTATAATTATCAATTCCACCCAAGGTGCTTTAGATAAGGTATGCTCTTACCAGAGCTCGTTGACCCCTTTAGTGAAAAAGATGGTCAACTAAGCTTATGCAGGATTGTGCCTGCAACACATGAAGATATGGACAGACCACTTTGCAAATCCAGGAACCTCACACGGGATTATATGTAAAAGAAGAGAGGCCAAATAGCCAAATAGCGTGATACCGTTTTATTTAAAATTTTAAAATAGACATAAAAATCTGCCGAATGGCTCCTTACATTAGGGGGTGCCCACCCGGCACTGAGGCTGCGGACCTGTCACCGCTCGAAGCGGTTCTTTAGTCGGATACGCTGGGGAATGAGAGCCGCCGCTCACATGTAACGCCAAACGATCCCTTCAACAGTCCAAAGCACGGGGGGTACGTCACGTGACCAGGCTGCCTCCGACGTACGTTTCGTTATGTTAACGTCATCAGGGGGGCGTGCCTGGTCACAAAGCATGATGGTATATGTAGTCAAAAAAACACAATGATTGGTGGGCTGAAACTAATTGCAGATACAGCCTCGGTGCCGTGTGTCATCAATAAAAAATATATAACACCGTAGGTAGGTTACATTACATTCATCATATTTAAACAGGAAAAACAGAGAAATGCACAGAGATATAGAATGGCCAAATAACATGAATTCAAGAGTATTCCACTGGTGAAATACATATTAAATAAAATACAGATCTCGCATCCCTCCGGACGTGCAGATCCAAAAATAAGTGCCAGAAAACAATATGACTTTACTCCATAGAGTTCAATCATGATCACTACAAATGATTATTGATACAAAATCATATTAAATAAACCAAAAATGAATATATATAATTAAAAATAATAATAAATAATGAATATATATAAAAAATTATTTTGTTGTCTTTCATACATATACAGACCGGATTCAAACAGGGTAAAAAGAAATATCTCCCAATACTTAATGATAGATCACAAATATCACTAGATCCCTCTAGACATGTGATATGAATGAATGGGGATTAAAGAGTATTCAAATTATTTCGATCTTATTTCCAATATTATATGGAATAATTGAATATAATGATGATCTCTACAAAAGGGGGGATCACATTATTAACTAGCCCCAACCAAATACCAGCGTACAAAAATATTATATACATAAAACCATAAGTGAATATCTGACAATCCTAAATAGTCACTGACGACTATAGATGATTGAAATAAAAAATAAAAAATAATAATTAATACATAAATGAAAAAATGAAAAAATGAATAGGAAGGGGTGAGGGAATGGAAACTGGAAAGAGGAGAGAACACTCAATCATCGGTTAAGAAACAATTGAGGTCCAATTCCACATTCAGTCCTAAAGGTTGCATGGTACGTAATCTGTGTACCCATTTCATTTCGTTTTGGGAGACACTCCGTAACATATGTGTACCTCGCCAGTTTCTTTCTATTTTGTCTATGCCATAGAACTTACATAAACTGGGGTCACTTCCATGGAAATTGGCAAAATGTCTTGAGACACTATGATTAGGGAAACTTTTTCTAATATTTGTTAAGTGTTCATTAATGCGGATCTTAAGTTGGCGAGTGGTCCGGCCAACGTATTGTAAATGACATGGGCATTCAAGCACATAAGTCACATGATCAGATCCACATGTGATTAGGGGTTTGATCTTGAAAGATTCACCTGTTACATTAGAACTAAACTCGATTTTTTTCTTTTTGTCACCAGGATTCCGTGTAGTTCTACACGCTTTGCACCTAGTGCAGTGGTGAAAACCAGATCCATCTAAAAAGGTCACCAATTTTGTTGGTGGATCAGGAACATTAGGAGCAATTTTGTTCCTGAGGCCTGGAGCTCTCTTGTAGATGAACTTTGGCACCTTAGGGATGGATGTGATCAGGTCTTTGTCCTTCCTCAAAATATGCCAATGTCGTTTAAACACAGCTTCTACCTGTCGATATTGTCTATGGAATCCACTAATAAAAGGTACTTCATTTTTATACTCTTTTCTCGAGAAAAGAGTATAAAAATGAAGTACCTTTTATTAGTGGATTCCATAGACAATATCGACAGGTAGAAGCTGTGTTTAAACGACATTGGCATATTTTGAGGAAGGACAAAGACCTGATCACATCCATCCCTAAGGTGCCAAAGTTCATCTACAAGAGAGCTCCAGGCCTCAGGAACAAAATTGCTCCTAATGTTCCTGATCCACCAACAAAATTGGTGACCTTTTTAGATGGATCTGGTTTTCACCACTGCACTAGGTGCAAAGCGTGTAGAACTACACGGAATCCTGGTGACAAAAAGAAAAAAATCGAGTTTAGTTCTAATGTAACAGGTGAATCTTTCAAGATCAAACCCCTAATCACATGTGGATCTGATCATGTGACTTATGTGCTTGAATGCCCATGTCATTTACAATACGTTGGCCGGACCACTCGCCAACTTAAGATCCGCATTAATGAACACTTAACAAATATTAGAAAAAGTTTCCCTAATCATAGTGTCTCAAGACATTTTGCCAATTTCCATGGAAGTGACCCCAGTTTATGTAAGTTCTATGGCATAGACAAAATAGAAAGAAACTGGCGAGGTACACATATGTTACGGAGTGTCTCCCAAAACGAAATGAAATGGGTACACAGATTACGTACCATGCAACCTTTAGGACTGAATGTGGAATTGGACCTCAATTGTTTCTTAACCGATGATTGAGTGTTCTCTCCTCTTTCCAGTTTCCATTCCCTCACCCCTTCCTATTCATTTTTTCATTTTTTCATTTATGTATTAATTATTATTTTTTATTTTTTATTTCAATCATCTATAGTCGTCAGTGACTATTTAGGATTGTCAGATATTCACTTATGGTTTTATGTATATAATATTTTTGTACGCTGGTATTTGGTTGGGGCTAGTTAATAATGTGATCCCCCCTTTTGTAGAGATCATCATTATATTCAATTATTCCATATAATATTGGAAATAAGATCGAAATAATTTGAATACTCTTTAATCCCCATTCATTCATATCACATGTCTAGAGGGATCTAGTGATATTTGTGATCTATCATTAAGTATTGGGAGATATTTCTTTTTACCCTGTTTGAATCCGGTCTGTATATGTATGAAAGACAACAAAATAATTTTTTAGATATATTCATTATTTATTATTATTTTTAATTATATATATTCATTTTTGGTTTATTTAATATGATTTTGTATCAATAATCATTTGTAGTGATCATGATTGAACTCTATGGAGTAAAGTCATATTGTTTTCTGGCACTTATTTTTGGATCTGCACGTCCGGAGGGATGCGAGATCTGTATTTTATTTAATATGTATTTCACCAGTGGAATACTCTTGAATTCATGTTATTTGGCCATTCTATATCTCTGTGCATTTCTCTGTTTTTCCTGTTTAAATATGATGAATGTAATGTAACCTACCTACGGTGTTATATATTTTTTATTGATGACACACGGCACCGAGGCTGTATCTGCAATTAGTTTCAGCCCACCAATCATTGTGTTTTTTTGACTACATATACCATCATGCTTTGTGACCAGGCACGCCCCCCTGATGACGTTAACATAACGAAACGTACGTCGGAGGCAGCCTGGTCACGTGACGTACCCCCCGTGCTTTGGACTGTTGAAGGGATCGTTTGGCGTTACATGTGAGCGGCGGCTCTCATTCCCCAGCGTATCCGACTAAAGAACCGCTTCGAGCGGTGACAGGTCCGCAGCCTCAGTGCCGGGTGGGCACCCCCTAATGTAAGGAGCCATTCGGCAGATTTTTATGTCTATTTTAAAATTTTAAATAAAACGGTATCACGCTATTTGGCTATTTGGCCTCTCTTCTTTTACATATAATCCCGTGTGAGGTTCCTGGATTTGCAAAGTGGTCTGTCCATATCTTCATGTGTTGCAGGCACAATCCTGCATAAGCTTAGTTGACCATCTTTTTCACTAAAGGGGTCAACGAGCTCTGGTAAGAGCATACCTTATCTAAAGCACCTTGGGTGGAATTGATAATTATACTGAAGCGGTGGTGGCATTTCTTCTTTCACAGAATTATCATTACAATTGGACTTTGTTCACTGTTTTATTTTTTATACTTTTCTGATCATATTTGAATTCACTCGCGTGGTTTCAAGTGCAGGTTAGACTGCAATTGTTGGGACTCTTTCATATATTTTTTGTGTTATTTTTGTTGCAATTTTATTGCTAAACAGACACTTTGTCACGGCACTATACTTAATTTGTATGGGCCTAGCGCCCTCTATTTATATTCTATCGTCTTCTACTGTTACAACCAATATAAAGAGTACATTGATTCCTATTCAATTCTCTACATTATATGTGCTAGTTGGGACTTTTCCCCTTTTCAGTGCATGTTGCCAATCTGTGTGATTAAAATTATTTCTGTATTGTTGGGGGTGTTGGAGGGAAAGGGATCATTTTGTTCAGCCAGTGATTCTGCACAAGGTAAAAGTGATCTAAGTGGATTACTTTTATAGGCATCGGAATGGGTTTCTCACCCCCTGCTGCTGCTGGGCAGCCACCTTTATTGGACTCTCCCTTCCCATTGGGGAGCCCATTACAGATGCTACTGGTCTTTATCAGGTTTACTAGATGGGGTAAAATGAACCTTAGAAATTAAGGTTTCGTGTTAACCCAAAAAAAAAAAGATTTCCTGGTCCCTTAACCACTCAAGACCCGGACCAAAATGCTGGTAAAGGACCAGGCCCCTTTTTGCGATTGGGCACTGCATCACTTTAACTGACAATTGCGCGGTCGTGCGACGTGGCTCCCAAACCAAATTGGCGTCCTTTTCCTCCACAAATAGAGCTTTCTTTTGGTGGTATTTTATCACCTCTGCGGTTTTTATTTTTTGCGCTATAAACAAAAATAGAGCGACAATTTTGGAAAAAAAATGCAATATTTTTTTACTTTTTTGCTATAATAAATATCCCCCAAAAATCTATAAACTTTTTTATTTTATTTTTTATTTTTTTCCTCAGTTTAGGCCAATATGTATTCTTCTACCTATTTTTGGTAAAAATTGCAATAAGCGCTTGTCGATTTGGTTTGCGCAAAATTTATAGCGTTTACAAAATAAGGGGATAGTTTTATTGCATTTTTATTTTTTTACTACTAATGGCGGTGATCGGCTTTTTTTTTCCTCTATTTTTTTTTTTTTTTTTTTTTTTTTTTTTTTTTTTTTTGTGACTGTGACATTATGGCGGACAAAGAAATTTTTTCCAAAACTTGGAAAAAAACACTGCGCTGAAACCAAAGAAACGCAAATGCTGCCAGTACCAAAAAAATTGTAGATACAAATTCAACGATATGTTAAAAAATGAGGTACGGCGCAAAAACAATATAAATGATAAACCTGATGGTGACACCAAAGTGGAAAAAAAATTTAATTAACAAATGAAACCTCAATGAGAGGTTATAATAAACATACGTATGCAAAATGAGCGGATGTGTGCAAACATCATAATCCTAAATGGAAAAGGGAATAATGATATTGATTCATATAATCCCAAGTTCATAGGTGTACTATAACTAAAAAACGAAAAGTGAGTGAAAAAAGTCCAGAGAAAAATCCCAAGTGTAAAGTGAATCCAGGGTCTTCTTATCCTTAGTGATATGACATCAAAAGAAAAAAAGGTACTTCCTTCCACCAAATAGATGCCCGAGTGGTATAGGGATGTAGTCTCCTTACCCGTTGGTATGACCACAAGCACAGCGGTCAATCAGAGCCCAGGGTGTCTATAGTCTCCCAAAAAGACTTCCAGCTGGATCCGATTCTTACACACTGGATCAGGCATTCATGAGCATCTGGCTGGAACGTTCCACAGCTTCAATCTTCTAATGATGTCATCGTTTGTATTCCTCGCTCGGACATCACTCTGTAAGAAGAAAGCATGTGAAGCATTTTTTTTCATGACTGCGACATAATGGCGGACACATCGGACAATTTTGACACATTTTTGGGACCGTTGTCATTTTCACAGCAAAACATGCTATAAAAATGCATTGTTTACTGTGAAAATTACAATTGCAGTTTGGGAGTTAACCACTAGGGGGCACTAAAAGGGGTTAAGTGTGACCTCATGTGTGTTTCTAACTGTAGGGGGGCGGGGCTGGACGTGTGACGTCATTGATCGCCTTTCCCTTTATCAGGGAACAGACGATCAATGACAGCGCCACTGTGAAGAACGGGGAAGGTGTGTTTACACATACCTCTCCCCGTTCTTCAGCTCCGGGGACCGATCGGGTCCGCGGGTCCCGCTGCCGCAGAGCTTCAGACCGGGTCGCGGGCGGGCGTCCCATGGCTGGGCATTTAACAGTCACGTACAGGTACGTGATTGTGCCCAGCCGTGCCATTCTGCCGACTTATATCGGCGTTAGGCGGTCCTTAAGTGGTTAAAGCAGATTAAACTACACAGCACAGCACAGTGCTTGTGCTGTGTAATCTGCCCCTCTCTAAACTGTAAAAAATAAATGGACTAGTGGATGATCCGCTGATTTTTGAGATGGAAGAAATCTCTTTTTTTTTTTTTTTCCTTCGTTTACAAAACGGATGAAAACCGGATGTTAGCAGACGTCATTCACTTCCATTCGATCTGCTGACATCTGTTTTTCACCTAAAAACACGGACATTTGGACATAAAGGTTGTCAAAATTAACACCCATATCTTCTTTTTTTTTTTTTTAACAAAAAGTGTGACAACTAAAAAAAAAAAAAAGCCTGTGTGAAAAGACCTTTTAGGATTATTTTTTTATTTTTTTTTAATGAGAACTGACTTCACTGCTCCCAGCCCTCAGTTGGCCTGGTTTACCACCAGCAGGTCTACTATAATGGTTTGTGTGCTGTGCTGGTTTACTGTGGAGGGGATTGTTACAGTAGTTGATGATCTAAACGGAGCAAACTAAATTTGCTTACTTGCATTCTAATGTTGCTCGCTGTAATGAACAGCTTGGAGTATTAAGTGTATTACTTTATAGGACAGAAGTTTACTATATGAATCATTTGATCCTATGTAGCGAACAAATTCTAGTTTAAAATACCTTTCTCTTATCGTCCATGGACGGACACAGCTCCTTAAATCTTGACAAGTGGGTTATGTTCCCTGTTTACAGGAGAGGACTAGGCAGAAACATGTTAAATAGTTAAATACATGTTACATTAACAGAGTTGAACAGCCCCGCCCAGGGGGCGGTCCCTCCAGACATAACCCTCCTCACTGCAGCTTGCAGCCTCAGTTTCGTTCTGCCTAGCAAAGGAGAAGGACGTATGGCTCCCTTTGGGCCCAGCGCCCTGAGGAGAAATTTTATTTTACTTTACTTTTTCTTGAAGAATCTTCTTTCAACTGTTGGCTGAGAGACAGGCTGGATATTATAGATCCTTGTAGTCTACTCAGTCCGACCAGCAAGCGTGGGCACACCTTTGCAAAGAGGCTTGGTCTGCCACGCCATACCTCATGACTCCTGAGGTGGCCGGTGAGCTTTGCTCCGAGGTCCACATATGACTGAGCTGTGGTGTTGTCTCAATCACAGTGGACCGGGCCGACAGCTACCTCCATTGCGGTTGTAGGTCTGTCAGGAATGCGTCAGCGAGTCCTCGCTCGGACGGGTAAGTACAGTCCCTCCTGCTTCGGTGGGTTGGTACGGCTGGGCATTCCTGGGGTTTGGGGGTCCCTTCTCCCTTCCCTGCTCCTTACCCTTGCTGCATTGCTAACATTGCCGCTGTCAGGGGGGAGGGGGCCTTCCTGAGGGGACTGTGTTATCTGGCCTGTGTTTTTTCTTTTTTGTATTGGGCTTTCCTGTGAGGTAAAAAGCCCTGTGATGAGCACAGATGTTTATGATTATACTTCAGCAGACGCTGACTGATTGGTGACACCTGTAATGGTTTTGCTTTTTATGCTGTATCTGTGACTTGTCCTTAAATAAAACAGCCCTATGAGGCTTTTTCTGTTTAAACACAGGTCCCTGCAAAAGTTACCTCACGGTTCTTTTCCTCACAGGCAGCGCTGTGCAGTCTCCTCCTGAGGGAGTCCCCTGGTTACCCCTGGTCAGCGCAGCAAGTGGGTGAGAGGCCCTGAATAGGGCTCTAGGAGCTTTTGTCTATTTGTATGGACAGGTGTGCATATTATAATACACACTATATGTAAATATTGGAGTCAGTATCTGGGTCCTTCCCCACATGCTGGTGGTGGCAGCAGGTGTTAGCACCTGTGATTCCCACAGAGTTTTTATTGTTAGTCCTGGACACAGTTTGTGCCAGGGTGGGGGTGGACTGCGGGCGGGCGGTAAAAGAGTGCCCCCTTCCCCCGTTATCCCCTGGGGAATGCTCTGTTATGGAGCCATGGACTAGGTACCTAGTTAAAAAAAAAAAAAAAAAAAAAAAAGGCAGAATAAGGCATTTATGGGTGCACTTTTTACTGCTGCAAGGGACTCTCCTAAGCTGCATAGTGCAGCTGGGTTTCCGCTGAGGGCTCGGTCTTTTTTGGATCACACAAATCAGACCGCTGTGTAGGTTTTTTCCTTCTGTGCCCTTCTTTGATAACTTCTGAGATGCGGAATGAGAAAAGCCACTGAGGGCTTTTGTAGTCCCTCACCGCCGGGCGGGAACCCCTACTTGTATGGATCTGACTGATAGAAGATCCGAAGTACTGACCCGTTCCATGTTTACCATGCTGGGGTCTGGCTTGCGGCCTATTGTGGCCACTACACTGGGGTCTCAGTGGTCGCTGGCGCTATTTTTTTGGGAGATTTTTCAATTACATTGAAAACTCCCATTGGCGCCCATTTTGTCGTAGCCACGCTATGGCGCAGCTTACATTGTGCTGGCCTTTTTCCTGTGGCCGCGTTCTGAACGCTCGGCGGCCATCTTGGAGTAGTCCTGACCCCTAGTGCTGTATACAACTCGCAGAGTGAGCATTTTGCACCAGACAGTGGAGGAGCACCGACTCTCTCCTGAGGTTATTAGCCTAGCGGACCAGCTGGTCCAGGGCCTCATATAGGTCTGTGATGCTTCATTGAATGCTGCGCCCTTGTTATCCAGGGCGTCTGTTTCAGAATGGTTTTATGCACACGGTGGTGTAGTGCTTAACTCCATTACTTGGCAGCAAAAGAGTCATTGGTTCAAATCTGCACACTGACGCCAATCTGCCTGGAGCTTGCATTGTCGCTCCCTGTGTCTGTGTGGGTTTCCTCCGGGTACTCCGGTTTCCTCCAAAGACATGTGTGCATACACCTACATAATATACATACACACTATGTGTGTGTATTATTTAGGGGCAACCCTCCCAGGCCGTCAAAGGCCCAGCTGGGGGACTAATCTGTCCCTGGGTGCATAAGCCGATCACGCCGGCACCCAAATCCTGCCAATGTATATAGCCTTCCCTCCCTGTCTCTAGGTGGGAGGGGCGGCTTGCAGGTTCACAATTCAGTGAAACCTCCCTGCTCTCCGACTAGTGGGTCTGCGAGGTGGTCTCTTCGGAGTACTAGATAGGGTTTCCTCCTATCCACAGAACAAAGTTCTGTCCTTGTGTCTTCCCCTCCCGGCACGTCGGTCTGCCTTGGGCAGTGTGGGATTTGCTAAGCTGCAAGGTAATTTTACCTTTCCTGCAGGACGAGAGTTTTGGGGTTTTCTATGGGCCTCAGGCCCTAAATACCTTTGTGAACGTCGGGTAGTTCCGCATGGAATCCATTTGTTCGGTGGTAGCTGCGCTTCATCCGGGGGATGTCCTGACGTCCTCGGACATCAGGGACGCATACATGCATGTCCCGTTTTGCACATGTCACAGTGTTTTTTTCTGTGCTTCGTGATGAGAGAAGGGTCTCTGTCAGCCTGTGGCCCTCCCTTTTGATCTGGCGTCAGCACCATGGGTTTTCAGCTAGGAGCTCGCACTTATTTGAATTTTGTTGGGACAGCGAGGCTTTGCCTCATTGGTTACTTTGACGACTTTCTTCTGAGAGCAGCTTCTGTCTCCGACCTAGTGGATAGGTTATTCCCATTCAGACCCTCCGAAGATTCGGGTGGATGTTAAACGTTTAGGCCAGAAAGTGTAGCTCAGTGGCAGCAAGCCTGCCCTACATGTGTGCGACCCAGGGTTCAAATTATGGGCATGCTAGGTTCCGACTCAGCGTTGGAGTATCTAGTGTTGATCCAGACTCCTCAGTGGCAAAGGTCCTTCTTCCCCTGGAGAAATTGCAGACTCTTCAGTCTGCGGAGAAGGTATTGGCATCACGCAATCGGTCTTCTCTCCGGGCGCCTGCTGGTTCAGGGTCTGTGGGTAGCCTCCTTCAAGGTGGTACTGTATGCCCAGTTCCACACCCTGGTTTTCCAGTGGAACTACTGTCCAGGTGGTAAAAATCTCTTGTCTCTGAAATCATTAGATTCCTGTGCGCCACCTAGTCAGAGTCTCTCTGAGTTGGTGACAGAGATTCCCGACTCTTCGGTCCGGGAAGTTGTTCCTTCCTTCCAGTGGTCGGTGTTTGCGACGAATGCCAGCTCACGGGTTGTGAACCTGGAGGTTCACAAAACTGGGGGGTCCAGTCGGCCCTGAGTCGCTGGACTTGCGTGGACCTATGACCACACCTCCTTGAATGTGTCTGGTCTCGGTAGCTACCCAGGGTCGGGCCTGGCTAGTGCCTGGTGGAAGACCGCCTGGGAATACCAGGTGCTGTCTACTGTTCATTGTCCTACTATTTTAGGCGATCAGGCTATGCTTCTCCTTGTGGTCGACCAATCTGGTTTCAGCCGGACAACGCCACGGCCGTGGCTTCAGTCTACCATCAGGTATGCCGGCAGGCAGACTACTGGAGTCGCCAGATGCTGGACCAGGGCGACTGGTCTTTGTGCTTGGGGTGTTTCGGCTCCCTTGCAGGAGGTGAGCCTCACATGGCATGGATCTCCTGGCAGCTTGTCTCCGCCGCAAGGGTGTCAGTTAGTGGCCAGGTCTAGTGATCTTGTACAGACGCGTCAGTCGCGCTGGTGGCCCTGTGTTGTCTGTATCGGTGATTTTTTGCCATTCCTCCATGGTAGTTGCTTCCTCGGCCGCTCCACAGAGTGGATGCTGAGGAGATCCCGATGATTCTAATCGCTCCAGATTACTCTCGGCGTCCTTGGTACGCTGATATCGGGCGCCTGGTAGCGGAGGCACCCTGGCGATTGCCAGGGCAGGAGGTTCCTGTCTCAAGGTCCCATACTTCCTCCTGTTGTACAGTCACTGACTTGCTTAACATGGTTATTGGAAGCCAGACTTTAGGTGACCAGGGTCTGTCTGACTCGGTCATCTCAACAGGGCACCGTAGTCTTCTTCCGGAGGATCTACCGTCGCACCTCTCTTGGTGCGAAGGGATGGAGTGACGTCCACGGGCGTACTTTCAATGTCCAGGGTCCTGCTGTTTTTAAAGCTTGGATTGGATCTAAAAATTGCTTAAAGCACCGTTTGGGGGCAGATTTCAGCCTTGGCTGTGTTCTTTTAGTGGCCTTTTTGCGGCCCGTTCCCTGGTGGGTCCCCTTTTTTTGTGTGCAAGGGGTTTGTCATATACTTTCCCCTCTTGGCCCATCTCTTCCCCCATGAGTTTTGACTCTGGTGCTCTCGGTTCTTCAGGAACCTTCCTTTTGGAAACATCAGAGAGATTTTCTCTTGACACTATCTCAGAAGGTGGCCCCTTTAGTGGCCTTTACCTCTGTTAGAGGGGTTTCTGAGTTGGCGGTCTTGTCTTGCAAGCCGCCATGCTTGATCCCCCATAAGGATTAGGTGATGGTGCGCCCGCGACCTTCCCTTCTTCCGAAGGAGGTTTCAGCCTTTCATACTTTAGGCGTGGTACGCGCTTTGCGGGTATACCAGCCTACTACGGCTCCATTTCGGAGCTTCTGACTCTCTTTTGTGTCGGTGTCTGGTCCACAAAAGGGCCTGGCGGTCTCGTCGACCACCATTTCTCGGTGGATCGGGCAGGCCGTCATACAGGCCTATGCTCCTAAGGGCGGGCCCCCCTTTCCGGTCACGGCACTTTCGACCAGGGCAATTGGTGCTTCCTGGGTTTTTTTTTTTTTTTTTTTTTTTTTTTTTTTTCCGACATCATGCGTCGGTCTCACAGGTGTGCGAGGCGGCGATTTGCTCGTCCGTTCACGCTTTTTCCAGAATTTACATGGTTGCTGTGAGTGCATCTTATGATGTTTTTTTCAGCCGCTAGTTTTTGCCGGCGGCTGTTTAAAGTTGCACCTCCTCCGTTGAGGAGCTCTGCTTGTTTTGGGGTGAAGTTAAAATTGTTTTTACTGATATATTTCCCACCCCTCGTTTTTTGACACTGCTTGGGGACGTCCCACTTGTCAAGATTTAAGGAGCTGTGTCCGTCCATGGACGATAAGAGAAAATAGGATTTTTTGTACTCACCGTAAAATCCTTTTCTCTGAAGTCCATGGACGGACACAGCTCCCACCCCTCCTTTTTAGGTTTGTACTGCTTGTTACGAACTGAGGCTGCAAGCTGCAGTGAGGAGGGTTATGTCTGGAGGGACCGCCCCCTGGGCGGGGCTGTTCAACTCTGTTAATGTAACATGTATTTAACTATTTAACATGTTTCTGCCTAGTCCTCTCCTGTAAACAGGGAACATAACCCACTTGTCAAGATTTAAGGAGCTGTGTCCGTCCATGGACTTCAGAGAAAAGGATTTTACGGTGAGTACAAAAAATCCTATTTTTGTCTCCACAGTTTATTATCCTGGTTGTGGACAGCACAGACCGAGAGCGGCTTTCTATCACAAAAGAAGAACTCTACAGAATGCTGGCTCATGAGGTATGTTACAAGCGGAGGAAAATGCAAACTTCTGGTTATTACAAGCGTGTGATGTGTAGTGTGTATTTTAAGCCCAAATCCTAACCTTTCAGGTCAGATTTTTCTTTTTTTAATTCTCTCTAGTGTTTGAGGTTTACTACAGTACATGCTAAATTCTGATGATGTGTTTAATAAAAAGTGCAATTTCTTAAACGGGGCATGATTTCAAAACTTGTCATCCTTTTCTATGCTGCCAATATGTGCGGATGTCTACTCCGGGCATTTTTATATATTTTTTGTTCCCATGCTGTGCCTGCACTGCTTTGGTTTAGCTGCTTGTTTTTGTCTAGACCAGGGGTGTCAAACTCCATTTCATTGTGGGCTGCATTATGATTGCCCTTTAAAAGGGCAGTTTGTATCTGTAAGATTAGATGTCCAGCGCGTCGCCTCCCCATATATTAGATGTCAAGAGCCAACCCACCATCAGAAGTTGAGTCCCTCACTCTCCCTTACATCACAGTGCAAACCCCCCTTTTCCTTATGCTGCTGCTGGGAAGAAGCTGGATGCATTGCTCAAAAGCAGAACGTACAGGGTCTGGAGGAGAGGTGGAGTTCAGGAGAGGTGTGAGGGACACATGAAATGGCCTCGAGGGAAGGATTGTGCCCACGGGCCTTGTGTTTGACACCTGTGGTCTCCTAAAGAGAAAATATACACATCTAAACCTACAATCTTTCCAGTGCAGGACCAGTGCGCCCCCCCCCTGTGGTCTAGCAGTCTTGTGCAGTGGACTGTTCGTGACGTCATCATGCCCATAGACCAGCTCTGGACATTGGGAACAGGCCACCGCTGGATGTGGGGGAGTGACGTTTTCTGGAGGACTAAAGGATTGGATGTGTGTAGGCTCTGTTACCCCTAGACAAAACGATCAGTTAAAGCGGTGGTTCCCCTAAAAATAAAGTTTTGACATTGCATTTGCTATAATAATTACAGTTAGAATCGGCTGGTTTTATGTAAAAAATACCTCCATACGTAGCGTTTGTATTATTCGTTCCCACCGCCACTTCCGGGTACGATGCTGGCGCTGGGCGTTCCTAATTGATGGACAGGCATCTGACCGACGCATCCATCGCGTCACGAGATGCCGAAAGAAGCCGAACGTCGGTGCGGCTCTATACGGCGCATGCGCAACGACCGGCTTCTTTCGGCATCTCGTGACGCGATGGATGCGTCGGTCGGATGCCTGTCCATCAATAAGGAACGCCCAGCGCCAGCATCGTACCCGGAAGTGGCGGTGGGAACGAATAATACAAACGCTACGTACGGAGGTATTTTTTTACATAAAACCAGCCGATTCTAACTGTAATTATTATAGCAAATGCAATGTCAAAACTTTATTTTTAGGGGAACCACCGCTTTAACCGATGCAATATAGAACTGAAGTTGTGTGAAATGCATTGGAATAGGATAGAGCTGCACGATTCCATCATTCTTTTCTTTGATAAAAGAACGAAAGGATACTTTATTTCTACTTATAAGCATGTCGTGATTAAACTTGGCAGGCTGCCTGGATTTTATTTTTTTCCCAGCTGCGAGAACTCTCTGCACTTGTTAGGAAGATCGTGACCTGCTGTTTTGAAGATCGGGAAGGGGGAAAAGATTGCAGTTTTGATTCTTGGCGATTAATCGTGCATCTCTAGAATAGAAGGTGGATGGGGGGGGGGGGGGGGGGTTACATGTTGACTCCTTTTATAATATTAAAGCGCGATTCCACCCGCAATTTTTTTTTTTTTTTTTTTTTTAAGTCAGCAGCTACTAACACTGACTTTTGAGAAGGACACTTGCCTGTCCTAGGCACCAGAGATGATGGGCCCCCAACGGCGATCGTTCGGTCCTGGCACCTCCATCCTGACTAAGGCTTCACTGCCTGTTTCCTACTGTGCAAGCGCAACTCCCACGGTGCTTTGTGAATGGGCGGCTGCCTCCTGGGTTACACACGGTTCCCAGAAGGCAGCGCGCCCCATTCACCACAAGACACCGCGACGCAGGTCGAAGAGGAAGGCCGCGGTAGAGGAAGAGGCAGAAGAGATACTTCTGCATAGCAACAGTGCTTTCTGGTGAGTGTAATTTTGGGTAAAAAAAATAATATATGGGTGGAACTCCACTTTAAATCTGGTCTTGCACTGATGATGGCATACCGGTAACTCTGTGGTCCTGTTCATTTCTGCTTTACAAGCATACCTAGCTTGAGTTTTTTTTTTTGTTTTGACTCCTGCTGAATTCACTATAATTCAAGGCATTGATGGCCCCCTTTCCTATTGGCATCAATTGGAAAATTGTTATTTGCACAGTGATTGCATGCAGTCACTGCTCCGGTTTTCATGCAGGTGTCACTGTTATGTGCTACCAAAACCTTGAGATATTTCAGGGAGGAGTTGGTCACAAGCAAAAGTGCCACTGGAGGCTTCTGAGTTTCCAAGTACTGACGCGGTGACGCTGAACTGCTTTTTCTAAACAAATGATGGCAATGCTGTGGAACTAGTATGCAGCTGCTGGTAGAAACCAAGATCTGTCCCTTTTTATTATGGGATAGATTAAGGAAATGGGAAACTTCAATCCTGGTGACAGAAATGGGTGATGGGTCTCCAGCGTGCGTCATGCAGCACAAAAGCCAGAGAAAAGGAGACTAAAGCTGGGAGCTTTACATTGTCAGATGGTTATGAAATGCCTTGGAGGCGGTTAGTCATCGTAGAATCAAGTTACCTAAGTTGCACAATTTTAGAAATCGACACAAGTTGTGTATAATGGCAAGCTTTGTTTCATGTGACGCTTAAAACTGTGACGATGGCACTGAACAATGGAAACCACACACCCAAACAAGTACTTTCAGGAAATTTGGTACACAAAGCTTGACTATACACTGATCAAAATTCAGCTGGTTCAATAGACCAGTGTTTTTCAACTCCAGTCTTCAAGGCACACCAACAGGTCATGTTTTCAGGCTTTCCATTATTTTGAACAGGTGATTTGATCAGTTTCACTGCCTTAGTAATCACCACAGTCGTTTCATCTAAAGGAAATCCTGAAAACATGACCTGTTGGTGTGCCTTGAGGACTGGAGTTGAAAAACACTGCAATAGACTGCCCACATTTTGATCAGTGTGTAGCTGTCCTCGCAATGTTTAAATTGTGTTTTCTGTCAAAGGGATATGTTGGAAATTGTTTTCTCAGTCGGCAGATGCTGATCAGTGCGTTCTGACAGTGGGCTGTGCCGCTGTTAGGATTCCATGTCCCTGTGGTTGAAGGAAAGGAAAGAAAATGGCATAATGTATGCTTACTATAACCGTATATATCATTACAACTTGGTGTTTCCAGGTAAACTTGTACCTTGGATTCTTCAGGACAAATTCATTTAGTCCTTCAACAGAGACATTGGAGGGGGGGTTTAATTTACTAAAATTGGAGAGTGCAAAATCTGGTACAGCTCTGCATAGAAACCATCAACTTCCCGGGTTAGAAAAGTTAGAAGCTGATTTGGTGAAACCAATTTTGCACTCTGGTTTTAGTAAATCTGCCCCCCTGTCTCTCTTCCTCCCCAGGGTTCCGATTAGGAGTAGGAGACCTGGGCCCTGTAACACAGCCCAGTCTTAGTGTTGGGAGCGTGCAATTGAGCGCTCTTCCAGCTCAGACAGAGGAACGCGCATATGTGGTGCCCAGGAATAAAGCCCAGTTCCTAGATGATGCATATGTTAGTCATTCAGGAGTAAACTGATGTATATTTATTTTATAAAGGTAAACCTTTGCTATGTGATCATTTGCAACTTCTCTTGGGTCTGACTTATTTTTTATTTTTTTTCCTTTTTCAAAGTTAGTCAGGCTTTGACAGGTACAATACCACTTGAAAATGTCAAAACTGTCCTGTCCTAGTGATACATAATGATATTTTCTGCTACAGAGAACTCCCTGTAATGCAGAGTTGCAGCACTGGTTGTAAATGGAGGCACAATACTAACAATGTCTTGCTACAAGGGGAAATCAGTACTAGAAGTATATAAAAGATGACCTGTAGAAATACTATTGTCTAGGTCCACAAAGGTATATCTATTTTTCATAGTTCATGGTTCCCTTAATGTGGTGGTTGGGTATATGCTTTTCTTTGAACGAAGATGTGTCAAATCATCTACTTTGATTTCTATATATTGTATGATTTTGGCACAACCTCTAATGTGATATTTTTTTTTTTTTTTTCCCCCTTCATTGACTTTGTGGTCCATTTTACATTTTTTTTTTTTTAGGATTTACGGAAGGCTGCAGTTCTCATCTTTGCAAACAAGCAGGATATGAAGGGGTGCATGTCGGCAGCAGACATTTCTAAATACCTCACCCTTAGCTCCATAAAAGATCACCCATGGCATATTCAGTCTTGCTGCGCCCTCACAGGAGAAGGGTATGTACAATGTAGTGCTCTCTGCATATTATTAGGACTATATTATGAATTCTGATGTTCTGCTGATGTACCTACCTGCACCAACTCAGAGCTGGGTGCTGGCTCACCAGGTGGACTATTCTCCACTTCAAACTTAATTGCTCAAGTAATAATGGCTGCATTCCAGAATAAAAGAGTGATTTACTTGTGCATACAATCCACAGCAGACCACCTCAACTCCAATGTGGCTACTTTCTTTTCTTGTCTTTCTTTTCTTGTGCAGTTAAGCTAGAAGCGGAGGAAGAACTTTGTTTAGTTGCATCTAAAATGACTCTCGGATATATTTTAATTTAAGCTAAAAGGGGTTCACGTTTCTTGTAAATTTCTCCCCAGTCTCTGCTTTGGCCTGGGCTTGAAATTTGCAAGTCTCCAGGTGAAGTTACTTCTGTCCTTTTCCGAACCTGCAAGTAAGGCCCCGTACACACGGTCGGACAAAACCGATGAGAATGGCCCGAGGTTCAGTTTCATCGGTCCAAACCGACCGTGTGTATAGCCCATCGGTCTGTTTTCCTTCGGTCCAAAATGTTAAAACATGCTTCAAAACCGAACCGATGGACCGCTGCCCGATAGGTCCAAACCGATGGTTAGTACAGCAAAGCATCGGTTCAAAACCCGCGCATGCTCAGAATCAAGTCGACGCATGCTTGGAAGCATTGAACCTCGTTTTTTTCAGCACATCGTTGTGTTTTACGTCGCCGCGTTCTGACCCGATCGGTTTTTGAACTGATGGTGTGTACACACATCAGGCCACTTCAGCGGTGAACCGATGAAAAACGATCGGTTTTGTCCGACCGTGTGTACGGGGCCTTAGAGGTCAATTTAGCCGTTCTTTACCACCTAGTCAATTGGCTGACCTGAAAGTTCTTACTCACTGGCTGAAAGTGTGTTTGTTTGTTTTTTCGTTTTTTTTAACCATCATGCATTCTCTGCATTTAAGGTAAAAAACAAAAAAAAAACCTGTGTCCAGCTCCCTCTTATACTTAAAATGTAAAAAACTGTGCATGCCCCTTTAAATCATTTAATCGTATAAATATCTAGATTCAAACATAACTATGTAATATAAACCGTTAATCATATCAAATATACATTTATTATAAGTGAAAGTCCTTGCACAGTCTTTATTTCCACATAATCTCAAAGTGCTTTGCAGTGCCCAGTGATGAATAGCAAAGTGCTTCCCCATATCCAAGCCTCTTATAGGATGGACAGTGCGTGATGACGTCACAGATTCGGTATCCTCCGACTCATTTCCCCGTAATTGGCGTCTTCTGGAAAAGGAGACTGCTCTTGGGTGCCGATTATACTTACCCAAGCCCAGTCTTGATCCAAAGCTTTGCACGAGAGCAGCGGCTCCTTCTGGGGCACTTGACAACGTAGGGGGAGGGTCCCCAGAAGAGGTGCCTCGGGCTGCACTGTGCAAAACCATTGCTCAGAGCAACGGGGGGGCGGGGGGGGGGGGAGAGAATGATGGTTTAAAAAAAAAAAAAATGTTAGTGTGCCAAAAGGTAAAGAAAAGCATTTAGGTCTCCAGACCAGCAATTAGAGGGGAGGGGCGAAGTCCATATCAGAGTGAGGGCTCTGAAGCATGCACCTTTAACCACTTAAGCCCCGGACCAATACGCTGCTAAATGCCCAGAGGCGTTTTTACAATTCGGCACTGCGTCGCTTTAACAGACAATTGCGCAGTCGTGCGACGTGGCCCCCAAACAAAATTCGCGTCCTTTTCTTCCCACAAATAGAGCTTTCTTTTGATGGTATTTGATTGCCTCTGCGATTTTTATTTTTTATTTTTTGCGCTATAAACAAAAATAGAGCGACAATTTTGAAAAAAAAACGATTTTTTTACTTTTTGTTATAAGAAAAATCAAATAAACTAAATTTTAGTCAAACATTTAGGCCAAAATGTATTCAGCCACATGTCTTTAGTAAAAAAAAAAAAATCGCAATAAAAAAAAATTAGCTACCTAGCGGCAAAAGTGACACTAATACAGCGATCAGAAAAATGATTGCTTAGTGACGCTGGTAATAGGGGGTGAAAGGGTTAACTAGGGCGGTGATCAAGGGGTTAAAACTTTATTAGGGGGGGGTACGGGGCTACCCTGAACGTCACACCAACTGTCACACCAACTGTCACACCAACTGTCACACCAACTGTCACACCAACTGTCACACCAACTGTCACACCAACTGTCACACCAACTGTCACACCAACTGTCACACCAACTGTCACACCAACTGTCACACCAACTGTCACACCAACTGTCACACCAACTGTCACACCAACTGTCACACCAACTGTCACACCAACTGTCACACCAACTGTCACACCAACTGTCACACCAACTGTCACACCAACTGTCACACCAACTGTCACACCAACTGTCACACCAACTGTCACACCAACTGTCACACCAACTGTCGTGATCAGTACATATATGATCACTGAATTCAGTGACAGTGTGACAGGGGGTGGGGGGGGTGATCGCAAGGGGTTAATGTGCCTATGTGTACTGGTGTCAGTGTAGTGTTTGTGCGACTTAGGCCCCTTTCACATTGAGGCGTTTTTACCGCGTTTTAGCGTTAAAATTACCGCACAAATACCGCATTTAAAACGCCTGCCATGTATCTCAGTGTATCCTTTCACACTGAGGCGTTTTGCTGGCTGTGCGCTGAAAAAAATCCTGCAAACCGCTTTTTTGGGGCGCAAAAAATAGCGCTGTAAAAACGAAAAACCAGGAAGTGAACAGGATGTGATGTAATGGGGGTATGTCTATTAGCTGACGCTAACGCGGTAAAAACGCCATGAAAACGCATGGGCGTTAGCGTTAAAATTAGCGCAAACGCGGTAAAAACGCGGAAAAAAAAATAGCGTTATTACCGCGTTTTTTCAACGCCTCAATGTGAAAGGGGCCTTACTGTGTGAGTCTTCTCTCCTCTCGGCAGGTTGAAAATACCGCCGAGAGGAGAGCTGCATCACTTCCTCTGCCAGTGTTTACATTACACAGGCAGAGGGCGGGACACGACGGGATTGGCTGAGAGCGATCACGAAGGGGCGGACAGAAACGAACAGCCGCCCTCTCAAGACGGATCGCTCCCAGAGGTAAGCCGCCCGCAGCGGAGGGGGTCCCGATCGGACCCCCGACCCGCTATAAAAGGCAGGGACGTATATATACGCCCATCTGCCTGTACGTGCCATTCTGTGGACGTATATACATGCAGGTTCTTAAAATCTATAAATCTTAAAGGAGACCTGTAAACCAGTGAGACGATTGGCCTCTATATTGGTGGCTACAGTCCTGCTTTCATGAACATCATTTATTACAATGGAAGAAAGGAATCGCCGCTCCAGGATACCAATCAAGAATCTCCTCACCAGATCCAAAGCCACGGGTGCTGGCAATGCGTGGAATGATGCGAAATGAAGGGAAAACGTTCAGGACAGCCGCACTCCAAAAATTAATTGCTTTTATTGTAAAATCAAAAAATGCACAACGCATGCCACAGCAAACTGGGTACAATCTAACGCGTTTCACACCAAACCTTAGTGCTTAGTAAGCTATGAATAAGCACCAAGGTTTGGTGTGAAACACGTCGGCTTGTACCCCGTTTGCTGTGGCATGCATTGTGTGTTTTTTGATTTTACAATAAAAGCAATTTTTGGAGTGCGGCTGTCCAGAACGTTTTCCCTTCAGTTTGCATCATTTATTTAGTTTTAAAAATAGTTTTACTTGAGGGAACAAACTCGTCACATTTATTATTGGACTTTCTCATTCAGCACCATGTACATACAAAGGTTGTATGTTTTCCTGGAGTTTGTGTGCCTCCCTAAAACTAAATACAACTGCTCTTTGTGTTTAGATGACTCCTATATGATCTTATCTGAGGGTGGGGACAAATGCAAAAGGTGCGTGTTGTATATGTGGCTACTGTTGGCACATAAAATTGACATCTGCTTTTAGGGAAATTTGGTCAGGGAAAAATAAATAAAAAAATTGCCCAACACGTAACGTATACCGTATGTAGCGTCCAGAAGCCTGCAGTTATGACAAAGTGCTGAGGCTTTGACCAGCAGAGCTCTGATCTTTCCTGACAGCTTTGCCTTCCCCCATCTCCTGTGTATTCTTGTTGGCTACCATGTTTCCCCGAAAATAAGACCGGGTCTTATATTCATTTTGGCTACAAAAATCACACTAGGGCTTATTTTCAGGGGATGTCTTATTTATTATGGTATGTACAATAATCTACATTAATTCAAATACAGTCATGTCAGAAGATCTCCAGACGGTCAAGTGAGCGCCCAGCGGCACTGTAAGAAAGGTATTTTCCAAAACAAAGTTACAAAAAGGAGACACACTGCACATTATATAATCTTTTTACAAAACGGATTACATGTTTTTACGACGACTTTAACTAGGGTTTATTTTCGGGGTAGGGCTTATTTTGCAGCCATCCCCAAAAATAACGCTAGGTCTTATTTTCGGGGTAGGGCTTATTTTTGGGGAAACAGGGTAGTAGTGCTGCCTATCCTGTTGATGAGATAATATTGTGTGGAATGGGAGTTAGAGGTAAGCTCCAACACCACTTTATAGTGTATTTGTATCCATGTTGTATTTCAGTTCTAGTCTACTCCTATTAAAGGATCTTGAAGTCTGTAAACTTTGTGATGATCCCCGCACATTTACTAATTGTGATTCTGTGACAGGTAGTCGCTATGCTCTGTGAGTAGGCACTTCTGTGTCACACATTTCAGAGTCTGCCTTCTGTACTACATAGGTGCTGGGAGGAGGAGTTGGTACAGGAATCACTGCTTGCAGGCAGCAAGGTACAATGGCATATGTAGTGTTTAGAGAAGCTACAAAGCATGCAGGTAATCCTAGAGGTTTGTGGTATGAGGTTGCCAGCGGACAGACAGAATATAAAAAAAAAAAAAAAAATATTATATATTTTTTTTTTTTCATTCATATTCTTGAATTTAAAGGGTGTAGTTCTACAAAACAAAGCTTATAATCAATACCCAGGCTTAAAGGGTAAGTTCACCTTTACAGAAAATCTGTAAGGTGAGCTTACACTGGATCCCACACCCCACTGGGTACCTGAGTCCCCCAATCACCCGCTGTGAGAGATTGCGTCGCTGCTTTACCGGTCCAGGGATTTGGACCCCCGTGGCTTAATCTCCTAAATGTATCTTGCAAAAGGACGTATAGGAGGCATTCTAATTGATTGGCGCCATCATATGGACAGGGCCAACCAATCAGAACCTGCCTAGCCCGTCCTGTCAGTGCAGGGGATTTCAAATCCCTGGACCGCTAAAGTAGTGACTTGATCTCTGGGTGATGAGGATGGGGTCCATTGTAAGCATATAGAATTTCTGTAAGACTCCTATCACATTGGAGGCGTTTTTCAGGTGCTTTAGTGCTAAAAATAGCGACCGTAAAGCGTGTGAAAAAAGCCTCATCTGCAATCCCGGTGTGAAAGCCCGAGTGCTTTCCCACTAGTATGCTGCGCTGGCAGGACGTAAAAAAAAAGTCCTGCAAGTCGCTTCTTTTGAGGCGCTTTAAGAGCGGTGTCTTAAAGCGCCCCTTCCCATTGAAATCAATGGGCAGCGTCGCCAAAGCCTTTTAACAGTTTATTCGGGCGATAGCGTGGGTTAAAAGCGCCCGAACAGCATCGGTAAGTTTAGCAGCGCGTTTTTCGGGCGCTGGCAGTGTGAAAGAACTCTTAAGGTGAACTTATCCTTTTAAAGAAAAAACAAAACTTAAAACCCCCGCAAAGAAACTATTTGCCCCCTATTTTTATGGGGGGAAAAGTGCATTTTATATGCCGATTTTTAAATACGGTAAATAAACATGCCATAAAAATATCCCATAGTTTGTAAACGTGCTAACTTTTGCACAAACCATGTAATATAAACTTATTGTGATTGATTTTTTTACCAAAATATGTAGCGCACATGTTGGCCTAAATTGATTATTGTTTTTAATTATTATTGGATGCTTTTTATAGCAAAGTAAAAGTGTGTGTGTGTGTATATTTAGGAAAGGGCATACATTTTATTTGGGTACAGCGTCGCACAACGCCATTGTCAGTTAAAGTGACACGGTGCTGTATCGCACAAAATGGCCTGGTCATTAAGGGGGTAAAACCTTAAGGGGCTTAAGTGGTTAGTGTTACTGCACGTAAAAGCGCCCCCTTCTCTGCTTTGTTTTTCCTATACTAGAGTGTGCTTCCCTCTTCTGAAGTGCTGCTGTGGTGCATTAATCGCATCTCAAGAGCCAGTCATGTACTGTCTGTAAAAATCTCCTTGTTATCCAGAGCGGCACCCGTTCTCCACACTCCGAGTTTATTTAAGAAGCTCAAACATTGCTCAGGAAGTCAGTGTTTGAATGGCCCAATTAAGCGTTTTTGCTTTGTGGATGTGGCTCGCATGATCAAACGTTGGTCTAGAAAAGTTTATACTTCACTTGTAGACTATTCTGAAACTTCTCATGTAAACTACAGAAGGCTACAATGTAAACCTGTTGTATTACCTTCAATAAAAACGTATTGAAACAGAATGGCTCGATATTTAGCCATAACATGAGGATTTTTGGGCTTTCTGAGCTGGCCATAGATGACTTGAATTTCAACAGATTCCTGGTAAACCTCCCTTGATGGCCCTGCAAGTACCACCCAGCTCAACCAGTAAACTGAGTCAGGTGGGAAATGATTGGACAAACAGCGATTTTTGCATCCTCCTATCAGATGCAGTTTAGCATAGCACATCATTGTATTTAGGAAGCCGCCTGTGCTGTAGTGTTAACTTACCCACATTGTTAAAGCGCGGATGGAGAAATCCATTGCTTCTCATCCAGCACGTGACTACCTCCTTAAAGAGGAGGCCCGGGGGAAAAAAAAATAAAAGCCAGCAGCTGCACGTACTGCAGCTGCTGGCTTTTAATAAATGGACAGTTACCTGTCCTGCTGTCCCTCGATGTCGGCAGTAGGGTTCCTGACGTGAAGCCGAAAGGCTACACTGCTGCCGCCATTGCGGGTAAGGGAACCTGGCAGTGTAGCCTTTCGGCTTCACGCTGGAAACCCTACTGCGCATGCGCGAGGCCCCTATTGGCCGGGGGGGGGGGGGGGGGGGAGCCCCGCAGTGACGTCACTGCCGCAGCCGGACTCCCGGAAGTGGGAATGGTATCCTGACCAGACCCCCCCCCCCCCTTTGAAAGGTGCCAATTGTGGCACCAGAGGGGGGGAGGAATCCGATGAGTGGAAGTTCCACTTTAGGGTGGAGCTCCACTTTAAGCCAAATGCAGCGTGTGTGTGTGTGTGTGTGTGTGTGTGTGTGTTGTTTTTTTTTTTTTCTCAGCAAGTAGCACTCTGTAAATGAATTGTCTGCAGTTCTGACTTTTTATATATATTTTCTTTTTTACTCTGCAGCTTATGTCAAGGCCTGGAGTGGATGACTTGCCGAACAGGAGTGAGATAACTTCTTACCAGCATCAGGAGACTATTTTATTCTACGGACAATTCTTTTCCTACACTACATCATCACCATACTTTATTTATACAAAGTCCTATTTGTCTGAACCACACTTGAATCAAGTGATGCTAAAACAGTAGAGTATCTGAAAACTGTTTTGGAGACACCACAGACAACCTCACTAAAGAACAATTTTCATATCGTATCGGTCCGTTTTGTACACACCGAGCATTAGGTTATGCTGCTGTCGTCTTCAAAAGTGGCAAATGGCCTTTTATGGTTCTTTCAATTGTGAAAGCAAGATTTCTAATAGGAACGCTTCAGGATAACCAAGGGGTTCATAAGGGGAATATCTGGACTAACTTACTAACCTGTTTACCTCCAGTCAGTGGTTTTTGACAAGCCCTACAGAATGGATTCCTTGATACAGGTCATGCAGCAGGTTTGGTCACTGCTGTGTATGAAGAAATCCGACGTGCCTACTAAGCAGATGTTATAGAAGGTGCTGGGGGTGGGGGGAAGATGGCCTGACCTGGTGCTGTTAAAAAATCTAATTGCTGGTCTGGAGACCTAAATGCTTTTCTTTACCTTTTGGCACACTAAATTTTTTTATTTATTTTTTCATGGGCGGGCACTGGTTGGTTAGACTAATTCGCTGGGTTTGTGCACCTCTTTAGATGGTGGCAAACTGCTTCTGACTCTACTGCTACTTTCACCAAACACTAAGTAATTGTGGCCTCACGATTTACAATTATATATATATATATATATATATATATATATATATATATATATATATATATATATATATATATAATTTTTTTTTTTGAGGATTTTTTGCAGCAAAAGCATGGCTTTAGTTCTAAGCAAGGTAGGGGTCTTTCACACCAGTGGACTCTGCCAGCTTGGCAGGGAATCTCTCCACTGATCCCCGCTGAGCAGGCGGACAACAGTTCTGCGTTCGCTCTGCTTATGAGCCAACACGGACCCATCCACTACAAGGCGGTCAGATGAAAACCAACCGCCTGTCGGTTTACATTTGACTGTCATCTGATCTACCAGAGAAATGGGCAAACGGCTCCTCCATCTGTTTTTATCAGATTTAATGTCGGCGGGGGTCATGTCTGTTCATATCCACTGCTCCATGGAGGGCAATAGCTGGTCCGATCAGGTCTGCCTAAAAACCTGACAGACGGAACCGATCAGTCTGTCCATGAGACGGGGGCTGTAGTTTGGAGTATATCAGAATCCTTGCTGCTGATTTCCTGAGGCGTAGCAGAAGGCAGGTAGCAATAACCCACCAGCATCCATAAAACATTGTACAATAAACGTGATTTGGGTGGATGTAGCCTGTAAAAGAAACTTGTTACAAAGCAGAAAACCTGTATTGTCCTTGATGTGCACAGCCCTTTTCTGACTCTTGTTCCCAGTATAAGTTCTGGAGCTGTGACTACATACAGATTTTTTGCCCCTGCAGCCATGGTGTGGTTGGAGAATGTTGCATCTGAGTCTTCTTGCAGGTATTTTACCATGCTACAGGTTCCTTGGGAATGCAGCTTTTTTTAGCTTCTGAACCATGTTGGGGAATCGGTGCCGTGGTATGTGAAAGACCTTCTGTTTTTAAAGAGATCCTTTACTGAGAGATGTGTATGTGCTTTGCCAATGTCCCGAAGACATTGGTTGATTTTAGACTTTCTTGATCTTCATATCATGTCGGTTCAGTGTTGAAACCAGAGTGATGTCTAGAACTCCCACTATGCTTGCTTGTGGGGTCACTTAAAGCGGGAGTTCACCCGAAAAAAATTTTTTAACAGTATATTGGGCCTAATTACGGGAAGCAGAATCGGGTGTTTTGATTAAAATCAATGCAGTACTTACCTTTTTTGAGATAGATGTTCTCCCGCCGCTTCCGGGTATGGTCTTCAGGACTGGGCGTTCCTATTTGATTGACAGCCTTCCGACGGTCGCATACAGCGCGTCACGAGTTGCCGAACGTCGGTGCGGCGCTATATGGTGCACACGACTTTTGGCTACTTTCGGAAACTGGTGACGCGATGTATGCGACGGTCGGAAGGCTGTCAATCAAATAGGAACGCCCAGTCCCGCAGCCCATACCCGGAAGCGGCGGGAGAACATCTATCTCAAAAAAGGTAAGTACTGCATTGATTTTAATCAAAACACCCGATTCTGCTTCCCGTAATTAGGCCCAATCTACTGTTAAAAATTGATTTTTTTGGGTGAACCTCCACTTTAAGATACAGGATCAGTATGACTGCCAGGAAAGGATCATTTGCTCAATGGAGAGTCCTTTTTAAAGCTTGTGAAATAGTTATCATTTCAGTGAACCCACAACATAATCATGACAGAGATCTGGAAGCCATGCCTAGTTTTACCTGCTGTATTTGTCTTTCTAAAGCTTGTTAAAATATACAGATTTTTATTTCAACTAGTATTGCTTATCAGACTATTTTACAGCTTGTTATTCAGTTGCTGAAGGTGCAATAAGGTCTTGGAATATGCACTAAGCACGGCTTTCCTGATTCTAGAACGTAGACGCCAACATTTCACTGTGGATTTTACCAACCTTTTAAACTCTATACTGTGGCTTGCTTTTTATTTTTTATTTGATTTTTTACATCTTTTATGGGAGTTAACTGGTATGCAAATAGGTCAATTTTTTTAAAATTGTGTAGCCTTTTATCAGCTTTGTTTTTGTTGAAGAGGTTTTATGTAGCTTAGAAACTTTGATGCTTGATTCTGGCATTTTCACTTACAGAAAATAATCTGCTAGACTTGTGAGCTCAAGTAAATTTTCCTCTTCTTTATTTTGTGTAGGAGACTTTAAAGCGGTGGTCCGCCCACCCCTGCAAAAATTTAAAACCAACAGCTACACATACTGTAGCTGCTGATTGAATAATGGGACACTTGCCTGTCCTGGAGTCCAGCGATGTCGGCATCACAGCTGATGATTCAATCAGCTGTTGGGTGCTGCCGCTGTCATTTTGGGGAAGGGAGCCCTGCAGTGCAGCATTACTGCTTAACGCCGGGTCCCTACTGCATGTGCGTGACGCACCGCTGCACGCTCCTACTGGCCCAGCAGCGAGGGGAGGAGGGAGCCGACCCGTTGATATATCTTGCCGCGGCCTGGACTTCCCGGAAGTGGGAACAGGATACCGATCAAGTTTCCACTCCCCCCTCACAAAAAGTTCCAAATGTGGCACTGGGGGGGACAAATGATCGTCTGTTCCTCTTTTGGGTGGAACTCCGCTTTAACTATACTTTTATTCTGGGAGTTTTCTGGTAAATCAATGGTGTGGGAATGTTGACAAGGTTTTAAAAAATAAGTAAGGTGACCACATATCCTAATTTTATTCACCGTTTTAGAGCTTTTTAAAATCATGGGAAGGAAGCTTGTGGTGAAATGTCACTTTTTAATCCTTTTGGCCATGTTACCAATGTGTGGTCACAAGTTTAACAATTCTTTTCTTAATCAAATTTGTCTTCAGTTTACTATTTATTTTTTCTTCTTTCTTGCATGGATCCACTGATAACGGTTTTCAGTATTTTGTATGTAAAAGTCAATTTGCAAATATAGCCAGTTGGGCATTTGTTTTTTTAAGGTCACTGCCACTCGGCGAACAATACAATTCCAGAAACAAGATGCCCTCAGGAGACTCTTCATACTGCTCTCTGTCTGGTGGAGAGTCCTTACTTTGCTCTCTGGATGAGCTTTGGCCTCAAGCAGAATCGTCACCCCTGACACATAGGTGTGTTGTATGCCTTTTCCCCTGATGTGCTCTGAAGAATCTTCCACCTGCCATGTGCCACTGCTGTATCCTGTAGTAGTGAAGAGTAGAAAGGATAGACTGCTTTTTTTTTATTTGCCCTCCACTGCCCCTGTGGGCTCTTCTGACAATGTAAAGGGTATTGATTGCATAATGTTAAGGTGGACACTGAGATTTTAAAGGCGATGGAAGTCTTAAAGAGAAAGTAAACCCTCTTGTAAAAAAAAAAGACAACCTGCAAGACTAAGGCATAATGAGTACCATTATGAAGTACCGTATTTATCGGCGTATAACATGCACAGGCGTATAACACGCACCCTAACTTTAAGAGGGAAGTTTCTGGAAAAAAAAGTATGTGTTATACGGCAATAAATACAGTTCTTACCTGAGATAGAAGCCCCTGCAGCGGCCCTCGTTCGCCTCCTCCGCCGCCGCCAAGATACCCGGAGTGACTGGCCGGAGCAACTAACGATTATTTTCATAATCGATTAGTTGGCCGATTATTGTTTCGATTAATCGGATAATGGCCTTAAAAAAAAAAAAATTTAATTTTGTAATTTTTTTGGGCCAATTTGTTGTTGGGCAGATTACAAAACACAAATTGCAGCAAAAACGCATTACTTGCTTTTCTGCAGCTTCTCCATTGAAGTATATTGAACAAAAAAAAAAAAAAAAAATAGCACTGCTTTGCGTTTAAAAGTCCTTGCCCTTTCCAAATACGCAGCAGCTGAAAAAAAATCATGGATGTGAACGTGTCCCGTAGGAAAACATGTAAATGAACTGTAGTGTGTTTCTGCAAAAAGCACCAAAAAACAGAGGTGTGACCCCGGCCTGAGATGTTTAGTAACATAATGGGGTTAAAAAAAAAACTAGAGTACAAAAAGAGCAAATAATCGCTACTGTAAGGGGTTCATTTTTTTTACTGTGGGACAGTGAAAGTAATATTTACAGTAGTGATTTGCTTTTTTGTACTATAAAGGGCTAATTTGAGTGTTTTTAACCTCATTATGTTAGTGGCCGATTAATCGATTATGAAAATTGTAATCGATTCATTTCATAATCGATTAGTTGTTTCGGCCCTAGCGATGACGTCCCTCCCGCGCATGTGCGCTGGAGCCACCACTAACTGCATGCACCGTACACACCGGTGCCGCTATTCTTTGCAAATATCTCCTAAACCTTTTAGGTTTGGGAGATATTTCTTGCACCTACAGTTAAGCCTTCATGTAGGCTTACCTGTAGGGTTAAAGTGGTTGTAAAGGTTTACAACCACTTTAAGTCCTGTTCACACTTGCACAGTTTTCTGCTTGTAGCTCTAAAATGCTCAACAAGCCAAATCTTATGTATTTCAATGGCCACTGTTCACATATGAGCGTTCTGTCACCTGAAGCAAAACGCCTGTTGCTCAAATTCTTTTTGGCAGATGAAAAGTTTTTTGAAAGTGGTTTTTGGCCTGGCTTGAGCGTTTTTACAAAAATATTGTTGCACATTTTCTGCTCAAACAGCTCTCCACCCCCAATGTCCTCTCCCTTTCCTCCCCCTAGTGCTTTCTATTGGCTAAACAAAACCATCTGAAGCTGTAAAACGCTTGTAATATAATTCCAAAATGCTTTAAAAACTCTTGCAAAATGGCTTAAACGCCAGTAAATTGCTTCGCTCAGGTGTGACTGGAAATGAATCGGATATTTAATACAACAGAGTAATAAAGCAGGTCAGTGAAGCCATCATAGTATTTAACCAATGACAAATTCAAAAAGGTATAGTGTACAGTGAATCAATGAAAATTGATGTGGGGGGGTGCCTTTCCTTTCCTCCCATTGGCTCTCATACAATGTAAGCCCGGACTCCCCTCCCACTGCTGAAAGAGGAAACAAGATTTATAACACAATCTGCACAGAAAGGGAAAGACAGCAGATATATGTATAATTTATGTCGGGAGATTGTTTCATCTGTGTATCATCTGAGGCTGTTCACTTCACTGGGTATAGGAGAGGGTTTACATCCACTTTAAAGTGGAGGTCCGCCCCCCAAAAAATTAAAAACCAGCAGCTACACATACTGCAGCTGCTCGCTTATAATAGGACACTTGCCTGCTTTGGAGTCCAGCGATGTTGGCACCGCAGCTGATTTTTTCAATCGACTGTAGGGTGCTGCCGCCCCCATTGCGGGTAAGGGAAACCCGACAGTGTAGGCATTTGCTAGGCCTGCTCTCTCCTCCTGGCCCGGCGACAGGGAGAATGAGGGAGGGAGCCCCAGCCGTGATGTCAATATTCACAGCTGAGGCTCCCAGAAGTGGTAAAGGATACCTGTCAAAGACGGGCATCCTGTTGTCAACCCCCCCCCCCCCCCCCCCCCCCCAGATGAGCGGAAGTTCCACTTTTGGGTGGAATGTCATTTTAAGTAAAGCTATAGGCCAAACCCCTTCTGTTTTGCTTTAAATGGTGAGGAAGGGTTTAAACTATTAAGGTTTTTACTGCAGTATCTCTCTATTGGAAAGACTTCTGCTCCAACAATACAGAAAGTGAGGGTGTATCTTTCGGATGAGGGGGCTCATACAATATAAAACCTGTCCGCTGTCCTAACTTGCCCCTTCTCCAGCCAAAACTATGGCTTTGGATGGAGATGTACTTTGTACATTTGAATGCCTAAACATGACTTGGTATATATCTTGATATGTGAACACTTTGGTAAGATAAGTCATTGTTGAACAGTGCATAGATTCTGGTGGATTAACCCCTCACAAGCACCATGTTTCTTCTAAAGTCACCCAATGTGGTCATTTGGGATGGAAGATGGTTTTCTTACTATGGCTTTGAACTCCATCTTCTGTATGAAATGCTAATTTTACAGAACTCCTTTGACAGGAATGTTTTTTTTTTTTTTTCTTAAAGCGGGGGTTCACGAGTTCCCGAAAGAAGCCAAACGTTGGTGTGCAGGCGCCGTATAGCGCCGACTCGATGTTCGGCTTCTTTCGGCAACTCGTGGCGCTCCTTATGCGACGGGGGGGGGGGGGGGTTAGTGTTTGTCATCATGTCAATCACTAACTGCTGCATAGGAACGCCCACTCCTGTGGGATTCACTACCCGGAAGCCGGCTAAGAAAATAGCTTTTCAAGGTATGTACAGCAAAAAAAAAAAAATCGGCCTACTGACAATGTCGGTAGTGAGCTGGATGTAATGTTAGAATTTTTTTTTTAGGGTGAACCCCCACTTTAATGTTTGAATTGTAATAAAATGCATTGCAGCCTTGGTAAAAGTATATGATGGCGATACTGGTTATTGACTATAAAAGGGACAGTGGTAAAAAAAAAGTTTTAAATATAATTTTTTATTTTCTTAAAGCGGTGACTGCATGTCATCGGGAGGCAGAAAAAAAAGCAGTGCAACGATCTCTGTGAAAAGCTCTACAGGGGGGCATGTCGGAACAAGTCTGACCATTGGAAGATGAGCAGGCTCTGCTCCGAGCAAAGCCAAAAACTGACCAAACTAAAAATGATCTCTCATACCTAGTGTGGTCAGCGTTGAAATCGGAAAGCAGGAGGATGGGTAGGATGAAGAAGTATTTCAGAGTAAGCACTACGGGAGCAGGATACATTTTAACAAAAGTAAGTGGCGCACCAGCACTTATCAGGAATACGAAATGTTGGGTAACATACTTTAAGTTTTTTTTTTACTTATAGCTTTAATTTCAAGTTTGTTGACACTTTAAAAAATAAACTACTTTTCACTTGGTCACCCCACTTTTTCTGGTGAAGCTATACAAGATGCACGCAACCAAAGTGGCACCAGCACCCTTCACACAAGTTTACCCAACAATGGTTTCCGGTGTCTGACTCCATGGTGTATATATGGATGTTCCCATACACAGACCAAGGTTCCAAAAAAACTATACAAACAAAGGCATACAGCTAAAAGCCGGCATACAGCTAAAAGCCGGCATACAGCTAAAAGCCTGCATCCCCTAACAAGTTTCGACCTCAAAGGGTCCTAATCATAGCTGACTCCAGGGGTGAGATTTTGACACAATACATTTTGTGCCCCATACAAAGGCCATAATGAATGTGGTGTTCTATCTAATGGATTATACATCCATGAAGTGCATTTGGTTTGCCTTTTCAATGACCTTGACAGTTGGTGTAACTGTACATTTTACTGTGAATATCTTCCCACTGGAGTCATTGAGGGGCTAGAGGAAGCCAACCTGTAACTAAGCTTGTCTGGTGCAACTGTGTGCAAGTGAAATGTTCGTTTTCAGACGATACTGTCTTTTTTTTTAAAATTCAGCTTTGTTATCCTTTGTGATGCTGCAACATCTTAAATTTTATTTATACAATTTTGTTTTCTTTTTTTTTTTAGATTTGTTAAACTGCAAAAAAAAAAAAAATGCAACCAAAAGGTCAACTCTTCTTTCTCCATACTTGTTTACTTTTGTTTGACATGTATTGTATGATAAAAGGTGCCTCTGTTGCCCCCATTCTATTCTACAGAGCTGGGCAAGTATGCTAGTTCTATTCATTTTAAAAATGAGGAAATGACCATTACGTATTTCTCCTTTGTCAACTTATGACAGTTTAAGCTAAAATGTTTTTTGAACCCATTTTTAAGTTACAAATAAATATTTAATGCTGTTTAACATATTTCTGAATCTTATAGTTTTACATTTACTAACTGTCTTTGGTAAAAGGTAAAACAACTGGGGTTGCTTATAGAAGGTATAATGGAAGAAAGTGAAAAGGTTTGGCTTTTTTTTTTTTTTGTCAAACTGAATAGTCGACCCTAATGCAATGTATGTCGAAGTGCACAACAATGCATGTTACCATAGAGCAGTGCTCTCCAAACTGCGGTCCTTTCGCTTGCTTTTATCTGGCCCTTGGGGCAATACTTCACCCACTGACGCAAAGAATGGGGCATAACTTTTCTACTCCCAATGGCCACAGTACAGCCCCTCGAAAGTCTGAGACAGTAAACTAGTCTTTAATTTAGAAGGTTTCGAGACCCCTGCAGTATGGCAACAATGTGAATAAACTAAGTGAGAGGAAGAGGAGTATTGGCAAATCCTAGGCTTCACACATCTTACATGTCAAAGGCAGACAGGTGACACCATGATTTACAGGTGTCACTGGACAATTGTCATTCTCACACTGCAGATCATTGTCTAGTGGATAGGAAAGTGATACCAAAAAAAGCGAAATCTTGGCTACAATGAGTTTTCTATATATAGCAAAGCCCCTGGCCCTTTATCCTGCTCTGTATCTGTAACTTTAAGGCATGCACTACACCAGTGCCTAACACTGCCGTTATGCTGGCCATACACTATCCAAAAATTCAGGCGAAAATCGGTAGTTCAGACAGTTCGTTCGTTTTTTGAACAGTTAATGGGCACAAAATCGATAATCGTTGATGTTTTTGAGCCGAAAAAACGAAGGACAAGTTAGGAAATTTTCTGCCAAATGAACGATAAATCGGAAGGTTAATGTGTTTCCCGTCCAAACTTTCTGCACTAGGTATATGTAAATAAAAAATGTTTTTGTTTTTTAAGTCCACTGAATGATTTATCGGTCATTACATGATGGCACTATGGTTTGCGCTCATGACTGAACGTTCGTTTTTCGAAAGTTCGTTCGGACGATTTTTCGTGGAGTGTATGGCCAGCATTAGGCATTGTCCCCATTATACTTGTGGGCAACATTTACCATTTTTATTACCCCAGCACAAGATGCACAGATGAAATGCATACATGGGGAGATGTTTTTTACCTGCCAAAGAATTTGTATATCAGTATCTAGTTATGAGATTTGCAAAACTACATAGCACAGTTCCATCTGGCATTAAAGGGGATCCAACATTTCTCCTGCAATTTTTCTTTTCAACAACACCTGAGAAGAGGGAAGCTTTCCTTGCTACTCCTTCGCTTTAATGTAACATGATGCAAAGGAATTGGCTAGGAGGTCTGCATAGGGTGCCGTCTGCTTGTTAGCAGGCAAGTAAACAGGTGAGATATGAGGACAGGCAGTTGGTTGCTTGGAGGAAGAAGAGGGGAAAATGTTGACATTTTGTTTAAAAAAAAAAAAAAAAAAATCTCCTTGTTTACATGGCACTGCAAGTGACGTCATGATATTACTCCAGTCCCCCTGGGGCATAGAGACGAGCAGAGGCCAACTTTCATTCGCTCATGTCTAACTAACCACCGCCAGCACTGGATGGATTCCTGGAGCTACTGATTGGCCAGGTAAGCCCGGGAACCACCTGGAAGAGGTGGGGAGAGACTTCCCATGCTGCTGTTGTCAAAAGTGACCCAACAGTGAAACCTTCTGCTTGGGCCTCTTTAAAAAGATAGTCAAGTGCCTGACGGAAAAAAAATGATACTGGAGTTATGGCATCTAGCTGCAGCCATTAAACGTAAAAGTAATGATATATTTTTCTAGTTCCAAATCATGACTGCCTGGAAACTTCACACTGGACCTCATGCAACTCGGATTCTGTGCTTCTCCACTCTTCCTCCAGACCTTGATTTCCAAATGAAATGCAACATTTTCACAGTCAGTAATGATTTGGGGAGCAATGCCATCTGCTGGTGTTGGTCCACTGTGTTTTATCAAGTCTAAAGTCAGCGCAGCCCTCCAAAGCACTTCATGCGTCACTTTGTTGACCAGCTTTATGGGGATGCCGATTTTGTTTTCCAGCTGGACTTGGCACCTGTTCACACTGCCAAAAACAAAACAAAAAACACGGTTCAATAATGGTGGTATTGCTGTGTTTGATTGGCCAGCAAACTCGCCTGACCTTAACCCCATAGAGAATCTGTGGGGTATTGTCAAGAGGAAGATGAGACACCAAACCCAACAATGGCGATAAGCTAAAGGCCGCTATTAAAGCAACCTGGTCTTCCATAACACCTCTGTGGTGCCACAGGCTATGACGCATTGATGCAATAATTCATGCAGAAGGAGCCCAGACCAAGTCTTGCATGTATAGTGTACATGGACATACTTTTCAGAAAAAAAATATTTCTCTATTCCAATTTTATTTTTATTTTATTTTTTTATTGGTCTTATGTAACATTCGAATTTTCTGAATTTCGGGGTTTTACTAGCTGTAAGCCATAATCAAAATGAAAAAGGAGGTCCAGCCCCCCCCCCCCTATGAAAAATTAAAAGTCAGCAGCTACAACTACTGCAGCTGCTGACTTTTAATATATGGACACTTACCTGTCCAGGGAGCCCGCAATGCCTGCACCCCAACCGATCTTTGGATCGGCTGTCTGGTGCAGCCTCTGCCGCCATTCCTGGTAAGGGAACCCGCCAGTGAAGCCTTTTGGCTTCACAGACTGTTTCCTACTGCGCAAAGCGCTTTCTAATTGGCCCGACGGCGGAGGGGGCTAAATTTCCCAGAGACGGCGCTGTCTCTGGAAGTGGGGAGCGGTACCTGTCAAAAACAGGCCCCCCCCCCCCCCCCCTAAAGGTGCCAAATGTGGCAGGGGAGGAGATGGATAAACGGAAATTCCACTTTTCAGTGGAACTCCGCTTTAAGAGAGAAATGCTTGAAAAATATCACTCTATGTATAGAATAAGAGTTTCACTTTTCAAATTGAATTACTGAAATAAATTAACTTTTTGATGCTATGCTAATTTTATGAGATGCACCTGTGTGTGTGTGTGTGTGTGTGTGTGTGTGTGTGTGTGTATAATGTATAAACACACACACAACACTATACCTGGTTTATGGCCCTAGAATCTGGAAGATAGCGCAGTATACACCGCTACTCCAGTGATCTCCCCCAGTATGCGGGTCCTGTGTGGAGCAGCTGCCCTGACCCCCCACCTCCCCTCTATCCACACACATTTTTTATTGCTTATAAGCGAGCCAAGGTTGGCAGAAAAAAGAACAGATTGTGCTTTAGCTTCTGATGCTTCAGAAGCTGTAATAATCAATTTTTTTTTTTTTGAGATCCTGAAGAATCACTTAGCAAGTGTGAAAGAAAAAAAAATATTACTGGGCTGTTTCTTTTTTTTTTTTTTTTTCCCTCTTGCTTCCAGGAAAGCAGACAATTCTCCACTTGCAGCAAGGCCAGCCCGCTCATTGCCTGGGGCTCGCTCACTCAGAAGATGTCATTTATGTTTTCAAAGCTGAATGCAATATTATTATTATTATTCAGGATTTCTATAGCGCCAACAGTTTGCGCATTGCTTAACAACATGGGGGCGGTGCACTTGCCATACAAATCAATACATAGGGATCAGAGGGCCCTGCTCATTAGAGCTTACAATCTAGAACAGTGTTTCTCAACCTTTTTCTAGTCGGGGCGCCCTTAAAAAGTATTTTCAGTCTTGAGGCACCCCAGTCCAAGGCTTGGTTCACATTACGGTGTGTCGCAGAACACGTGCAAAATCGCGCTCACTCCTGACACAGACAAATGCTCTGCTCTTTAGGGGTACCATATATTCTTAATGGTACCCCCACACATTGGAAAACGTGGGGTGCTTTTGCTGCAGTGCAATTTAAAACAAGAAGTTTGGGGACTTGTTTTCCTGCATTTTTGTGGGTACGGAAATTAATGGACTGCCCAACATGCAGCTTCACAGATGTGAACCAAGGGCTTGTTCACATGTCATAGGGGCAGTAAAACCACATGGTTGAGCTGTTTTTACCACCCCCAACTTATCCACCTTTAGCTGCAGAGGCAGCAGCTGAGGGTGTTCACATGCTGTGGCTGCAACTGGAGGTATACAGAGGGTGAATGGGGTTGCACTGCAACTACCCTGCAACTGTGTGCATTGCACGGTTGCGGTGTAGTGATGCTGCATTTACGGGTTTAAAACAGGTGGTAAAGAGGCAACATAATGCCTCTTTACCGCCTGTCAAATGCCTCTGAAAAGTGATCTGTGCATGGATTGCTTTTCAGAGGAGCAGCAGTCCTTGCTGCTATCAAACAAGCCCTACAAAAGCCATTCTGATGGTACAGGAATGGTGGGGGGGGGGGGGGGGTTAGGATTAAAAGTAACATACACACATACATAGACACATGCTTTACACACGCATACACACATGCTTACCCACGCACACACAGACAGACAGACACTCGCATGTGTAGACATGTATAAAGCCATTTTAAAATGAATCTAGCTCACTGAGCGGGGAGGGGCTTGTGCAGCGCCACTGTCTCCTATGGAGTGATCTGATGAAAACGGACAGCATGTCCGTTTTCATCAGATCTCACCCGATCTGATCCGCCATGGACGGATGGGGACATATCGGCATACGTCTGATTTTGGCGGATCCATACTTGCCAACTGTCCTGTATTTAACGGGACAGTCCCGTCAAATAGGACCTAGTCCCGGCTAATTTAGCCTGCCGGGACTTGTCCCTGTTGTAGGGGTGCAACGGATCGTCACCGATCCGCGGAGCTTAGGAAAGTCCCCGGCTTCGGCCTAGCTCCGGAGCAGCGGCCATCTTGCTCCACCCTGTGTGCTTGCCAGAGCCCAGAGCACAGCGTGACACGCTTCCCTGCCTCAGCGTGTTGACTTCTGTAGTCAGCGCGCGGAGGCGGGGAGCCATGTCACGCTGTGCTCTGGGCTCTGGCAAGCACACTGGATGGAGAAGATGGGACTGGGCCCTGTCGTTCCACCGTCATCCGGCCGGGCCAGCCCAGTAGTGTAGCGTGGGGGTGAGCAGCCAGTGCTCATTCCAAACCTGTCCTCTGCCTCTGCGCTGCTGTGAATGTCATTGCTATCCCAGGGTGACTTCCTCCAGGCTCTGAGTCCAGCAGCCCCTATTATCACTGTGCACAATCAATAAAGCAGACTCCAGTCCTCAGCACCTACACCTCCCCCCCCCCCCCCCCCCGCACAGGGATTCCAGTGGTCTGGTCCAGCCTGTCCTGTCCCCCATGATTCCTCAGGCGGTCCGTGTGTGTGAGTGGGAGGGGCGGTGCTCGGTGCAGACGAGCGTGTGGAGGCTGCTGGTGGTGTTCTTGGCCTGCGGGGAAGGAGTGCTTCCTCTGAAGTGAATAGTGATCCATCTCAAAGTATCCCTTTCCTCATGGCTCAGTTATGTGATGTCACCCTCAAGAAGGGACTGGTGGATAGCAGTTATCTATGGATGATCTATGGATGGAGTCCTGGCCTGGAGTGGTGAGTAAAATCCTCCGATCTACCTTGTGTTTGTGAGGGGAAGTAGTCAGTAGTCTGAGTAGTCCTTCTATACGAACACGCCGGACAGGTAGTTCAGCGTAGTGGACAGGTAGGTCAGCTGCCTCTCAAAGTGACTGACTGGTAGAGCAGTGGACGGTATGATTATTTTTTTCATTTTTATTTTGTTTTTTATTATTTTTACAGAATTTTTATTTTTTTAGGAATCATTAGAGGACTTCAGTGAAATACCAGGGGTCCAAACAGGGGGATTCTGTGGCACACGAGGTGATTAGAGTGGGCCCTGGCACACCCTGTGTGCACGCCTATGATCCTGACACCATATCAAGCATGGTGTTGGGATGATATGAGTGCTAAAACAGCCATTCACCTGACAAATCAACCGCCCCCCCCCCCCCCCCCCTGGCAAAATTGTCCCTGAATGGCAGTTTGGAAATGTGGTCACCCTACCTGCACACATGATAACTCCTCACACCCAGTCCTGTCCGGCTGCTCCCTGTCTCTTCTCTCCCACTACTTGTTTGCCTCTCCCTGCAGCAGCCCCCCCCCTCCTCCTTCACCCTCAGCCTTTCATGTTCTGCCACCTTTTCACCTTCTAGTCTTGTTACCCCCTCTGTATACCAAGCAATCCTCTCAGGAGTGGCTCATCAGCGACTATCACAACCTCAGAGTCCTGCCAGCATTCCATTCATTGCTCCTTCAAACTGCCAGAAATGTTTTAGTTACTCCACTGCAGCGGTGTAACTACAGGGGGCGCCATTGCAACCCAGCCTCATACTCCAGGATGGTCCATGCAGCTTCCCTCTAAACCTGGATAGGAGGGGTGGCATATAGAGGAACTGATGCCCTCCATGTTCTTCTTGCAGCCACTGAATGCCTGCAGGAGGTAAAGGAGGAAAAGCGGGCATTCAGTGGCTGCAAGAAGAACATGGGGGGGGGGCATCAGTTTCTCTATATGCCACCCCTCTTATCCAGTTTCCTTCTGCTGCCCACAGGTCCCTCAACACTCTCCTGGCTGATCTTCCCCAGTAACTTCTCTGCTCTCTCCCACCTCACCCCCCATTCTCCAACCCCCTGCTGTCCTCTGGTCCCACCTGTGCTGTTCTTCAGTCCCCCCCCCCCCTCCTGTGCTGTCCTCTGGTCCCACCTGTGCTGTTCTTCAGTCCCCCCCCCCCTCCTGTGCTGTCCTCTGGTCCCACCTGTGCTGTTCTTCAGCCCCCCCCCTCCTGTGCTGTCCTCTGGTCCCACCTGTGCTGTTCTTCAGTCCCCCCTCCTGTACTGTTCCTGATTTGAAGGAACTGTCCCTCATTTAGGGCATTGTCCCTCTGTCCCTCTTTCCTCTTTGTTTGTCCCTCAAGGAGCCAATATAAAAGAATAGTAGTGGTAAAAAAGCACCTGTGGGTTTAACCATTTTTATTTTTGTTTATAATTCTCCTACATATTTTTGCTAATAGGTGTCCCTCATTCCCATCTCAGAAAGTTGGGAGGTATGCCTCTATCCATCCCACGGTCCCCCTGTCCATCCCACGGTCCCCCTGTCCATCGCACTGCCCCTCTGACTACTCTGTGCCCCCCCCCCTGACCACTCAGTTGTTCTTCTTGATGCCTAGGGCCCACTTTTGATCTTGCGCATGGGCCGCTGATTTCATACGCCCCTGCCCCCAAAATCTGCAAAAAAAATGGGGGGGGGGGGGTGTCCCTGAATGGCAGTTTGGAAATGTGGTCACCCTACTCCACACAGCACGGCCACAATTAAATCTCACTGCTGCTTTCTCCTCAGCTCGGAAGTGTACACAGGCACCTTGTGACACCATCCATGCTACAGTGGACAGCACCTTCTCTGAGGTATGCTACAGGAGTACTGTATTGCAGAGGAGGGGGACATAGTGGTTGGGTGGGGAGGGGCATTTGCAGGTAAAAATTATGCTGCCAGGAGTTATTTTAGGGGGGTTAGAGAATAGGTGCTAGAGGGTGCTCTTTGTTTTGGGTTAGAGAGGTGTCGGACTTGTACTAGAAGTAGGAGGGGGCAGATATGAAGTTTGACCCCTCCGCCAGCGCAATTCCTCTCCCCTCCCAAAGCACCCCCTAGCACATATCCTTTAACCCCCCCCCCCAAATCAAAGGTCCCATCTCAGCTTCATCCGGTCCCATCCAGCTCCACCCACCCCCCGATCCTATACCCGCTCATCCATCCCCCGATCCCATTCCGGCTCCATCCACCCCCCTGATCCCATCCCCACTCCATCCACCCCCCTGATCCATCCCCACTCCATCCACCCCCCTGATCCATCCCCACTCCATCCACCCCCCTGATCCCATCCCCACTCCATCTATCCCCCTAATCCCATCCCCACTCCATCTATCCCCCCTGATCCTATCCTCGCTCCATACAACCCCCTGATTCCATCCCGCCTCTATCCATTCCCACCGATCCCTTCCCAGCTCCACCCAGCCCCCGATCCCATACCCACTCCAGCTATCCCTCTAATCCAATCCCGGCACCATCCATCCCCCCAATCCCATCCTGGCTCCATTCATCCCCCCCTGATCCCATACCCGCTCCATCCCTCCTCCCATCCCTGCGCCATCCATCCCCCCTGATCCTATCCCTGCGCCATCCCCCCTGATCCTATCCCTGCGCCATCCCCCCTGATCCTATCCCTGCGCCATCCCCCCTGATCCTATCCCTGCGCCATCCATCCCCCCTGATCCTATCCCTGCGCCATCCACCCCCCGATCCCGTCACATTTTTTATTGCATTCCAATTATTTATTGGTTATGTTAGGATTAATCACACGTGTGTTAGCAACAGAAACCTTCACAGGCACAGTGGCACAAGGCACCACACCTAAGGAAATAGCCTACGAAACTAAAATCACAGATCTCAAGGGTCATTAAATAAGATTAACCTCTGAACAATTGAAGGGACTCTCCTTGCTTGTGAGTTCACCCTTCAGAGGTGTCCAACATTTTTCATCACCTACCAATTATGGCACTTATCGCATAGTTGTCACAGGGTTTTGCAGGAACATTCATTGGAAGTTACAAACACCCCTTAGGCAGCGCCACCACCCCTTCATCCAAATAATCCACTTTTTTACTCCTTCGGGAGGACTATCAGGGGGGGCAGCAGCCCATATACCCACCGTAGAGCGGAATCTATTTTAATCAACCAGTGTGTATATAGGTCAGTGTGTAGTCAGGTCAGTGTAGTGTATGCAGGTCAGTGAGTCAGGTCAGTGTAGTGTATGCAGGTCAGTGTGGTCAGGTCAGTGTATGCAGGACAGGTAAGGTCAGTGTAGTCAGGTAAGGTCAGTGTAGTCTGTAGTCAGGTAAGGTCAGTGTATGCAGGACAGGTCAGTGTAGTCAGGTCAGTGTAGTGTATGCAGGTCAGTGTGGTCAGGTCAGTGTATGCAGGACAGGTCAGGTCAGTGTAGTCAGGTAAGGTCAGTGTAGTCTGTAGTCAGGTAAGGTCAGTGTGGTCAGGTCAGTGTAGTCAGGTAAGGTCAGTGTAGTCAGGTAAGGTCAGTGTATGCAGGACAGGTCAGTGTATGCAGGACAGGTCAGTGTAGTGTAGTCAGGTCAGTGTGGTCAGGTCAGTGTCTGCAGGACAGGTCAGTGTAGTCTGTAGTCAGGTAAGGTCAGTGTAGTCTGTAGTCAGGTAGGGTCAGTGTAGTCAGGTAAGGTCAGTGTAGTCAGGTAAGGTCAGTGTAGTCAGGTAAGGTCAGTGTAGTCAGGTCAGTGTGTGCAGGACAGTGTATGCAGGTCAGGTCAGTGTATGCAGGTCAGGTCAGGGTAGTCAGGTCATGTCAGTGTTAGTGTATGCAGGTTATGTCAGTGTGTGTGTACTAACACACACACACACACACAAATACTCACGTAGGTCAGGGTATGTGTATCAGGTAGGTCACCCTGCACCACTCCACCGCCCGCGCCTGCCCGCACACACACACCCCCCCCCCCCCCGGTGCCGGCTTGGCTTCGGGCTGAAGCCCCTGGTCTTTTTGGCACCTAGCAACGCCCCTGGCCGCCACACATACGTTACGCCACCGTAACTAAGGGCGCAAGTTCTTTCTGCATATGGAACTTGCGCCCAAATTTACGGCAAAAAGATAGACAATTCTATCTGAATCCAGCCCAGTATATGCATCTGATCTGTCATGTCTCCAGTTCCAGCTGGTTTTTGCTTCAGCATCTGCTACTCCTAAGCCCTATTTAGGAAAGTGTGTGTTGAGACTATTGATACTACAAATATGAGGCATGGCACGGCACAGGTTATTCATTTGTATGTGTTCTTTCACACTCGGGCGGTGCGCTTGCGGGACGATAGAAGTCCTGCAAGCAGCATCTTTGGGGCGCTTGGAGCACTGTGAATAGCATTACAAAAATGCCCCTGCCCATTGAAATGAATGGGCAGCTCTTCCAAACCGCCTTAAAAGCAATTCGAAAGCTCTGCAAAACGGGTCTTTTTTTTATTTAACCGACCCGCTAGCGCTAAATAACTGCCGCTAAAGCACCGCAAGAACGACCGGCATTTTAGTGGCTGTTTTAGCAGCGCTTCAGTGTGAAAGAAATCACAGGACATACAGCATTGTCTCCTCTAGGTGGAGCCATTTCCTTGGACATAAAAGACATCTTATTTTTAGACCTAACATTTATTTAAAAAATACAAAAAAAAATTGCTAGAACCGTTGTTTGTTCCCCACCAGGTCACAGCATTCATCATTCTGGAGTATGACAATTCTCTGATGCTTTATATGTAAATTTCTGACTCCTGTCACAGTCCACAGCATTGCAAAACCTTCTGCATGAGTCTATAGAATGTAACAGTCCCGGCGATATTCTCAGTTTCCTTCATTTCTTATCTGGAACCTGAAAGAGGCAAAAAATCCAACATTTGATATTGCATATGTAGCGCTACCCCCTCAGGAGCCGCTGGTTAGATTGGGACGGCATGATTATGTTACCTTTGTGATGTGTCTAGGGATGATGATTAGGGTGACCACATTTCCAAACTGCCATTCAGGGACACACCCCCTCTCTCACTTTCCCCCCAAAAAGATGAGGGGGATGGGGGGAAATGTAGTCTCGGGGGTTGATGGGGAATTTGGCGGTGGGTTATTTGTCAGGTGAATGTGCCACTTGCCACCAGATGCAGTGCCGCTTGCCACCCATAGCCTGCCACCAGATGCAGTGCTGCTGTCACTCTGCATGAGCCACGTGTGTAGAAGGAAAGGAGTAGCGTTACTACCTGGAGAGAAGATCACACCAGTCCCTGCTGCTTGCCACTGGGTGCCGGAGAAGGAGGAGGTGCCGAAATGGGTGGGGACAGCAGTGCTGCACTAGGCGTAGGCATCGCTCCCGGTCTCACTGTCTGAGAGTAAATTGTCACTGGTTGCAAGATGCCAGGCAGCGCCGGCCCTAGCAACCAGTTCCGGAAATGTAGTTATTAGTTAGTAGGGGGTGGCTGTATCCTCTATTTCATTCCGGGACATTGTATTGTCCCAGAATAAAGGTGCCCGGGACCCGGGACAGACATGTCAATTGCGGGACAGTCCCGGGCAATCCGGGACACGTGGGCACCCTAATGATGATGGAGTAATGGAATGTCCAAACAGCAGGGTGTAGTTTTCTGTGCTTTATTTACTTGCCCAACATGGCAAACTCGAGGTAGATAGAGATAGGTTGGTGAAAGGAGAATTTGCAGATTCAGGCCTATAGATAAACGGAAGCAGTCCTGCATCCAATGGGATTTTAACTCACGTCGCCACTCCAGCCAGAGTGGGTAAAGTGTACCCGGACAGGCCTCTCACACCGACCTGGCAGCCAGAGTATCACTTAGAACTTCTGAGAAGGAACAAGTCTCTGCCACCGACTTGGCTCTAATAGATTTAGGATTAGTAGTGAGACCTCTGCCCCAGTTCAGTACTCAGGAACATGGATAGTAGAGCAAATCCTCTCAGTAAATACAATACTGGTAGGCCATCTCGCCAGGGCCCGTTATGTGCGCACACTCTAAAGGTGGGTGCCGCACCCGGAACCAGTAACAAGCGAAGACCCCACAAAATGGCGTCCGCCCTAGAAGTACCCTCCCCCAGCATGCCCCGCGAGGGAGAAACTCCTCTCAGGCCCCGTACACACGGCCGAGGAACTCGACGTGCCAAGCACGTCGAGTTCCTCGTCGAGTTCTGGGATGAAGCCGCCGAGGAGCTCGGCGGGCCGCCTTCTCCCATAGAACAACGAGAAAATAGAGAACATGTTCTCTATTTTCTCGTCGAGCTCCTCGGCGGCTCCATCGAGCCAAAACTGTACAGACGACAGAGTTTCTCGGCAGAATCCGGGTTTTGACCGAGTTTCTCGGTGAATTCTGCCGAGAAACTCTGTCGTGTGTACGGGGCCTCATTGGCTGCTGACAGAAGGCATCCTTCCCTGGACTCCTCTGGCGCCACCTGCTATCCAAAGATGGAACGGTATCTTTGGAACACAAAATGGAACCACAGGACAGTCCAGCCGGACAGAAACCTAATTTAACGAATCATCATGAATGAGAGCAAAATAAGTCTCTCATTCCCCTCTAAATTTGACATAGCACCTTTACCAAAAGTATACAGGCGCTACACATATACTTTGAGTTGTGCTGTGATACAAAACAATGACGCATGTACTCTTTTAGGCTGCATTCACACCTTAGCGTAGGTGATTTGCCGCGTATTGCGTCGACATCAAATAGGCGTTTTGTCCCGCGATTTGCGGCGACAAAACGCGACGTTTTAAACATTGTTTTTTGCTGGAGGGGTGATTTTTCACATGGTCGGCTATGCCGAACGCCGAAGCCGCCCGAAAAAAAGGGTCCGGGGCTTGTTTTGAGCTTCAGGCGTTTCGGCGTTCGGCGTGGAGATGTGAACCATCTCCATAGCCGACCATGTAAAATCACCCCTCCAGCGTATTAGGGGCTGCTGCGGCGTCGCGCTTCAGGCGTATATACGCCTAGGTGTGAATGGAGCCTTAGGTCCATTGTGGTGCATTAGACAGCCCAATCAACTGAATGGGCTGCCTTTACATCATTTATTTTAACCGCTTGCCGACCGCTGCACGACTATTTACGTCGGCAGAATGGCACGGCTGCGTATATGGATGTACCTGTACGTCCCCCTTTAAATAGCGCCTGCCACAAGCTCTATGTGTGTGACCGCGGGTCCGGCGGACTCAATGTCCCCCAGGTGCCGGCGATCGGGTCACGGAGCTGCAGAACGGGGGGGATGCCTGTGTAAACATGGCGCCATCCGAATGGAACTTCCCCTTTATAGTGCCGTTGTACGTCACCGCGCTTTGCTCGAGCATTTTTTTTTTTCACGATCGTGTGTAGGCAAGGCAGGCTTAACAATATTCAGGTTGAAAAAAACATTGTTTTTTCTAGACCATTAAAAATGGTCGTGTTTAGGTGGCATTAGGCATAAAGGGGTTAAGTAACAATACACGGGCCTCTTGTATTCAGAGAATATTTGCCTATCTCAGTGTTCAGCTTAAATTATGATGTTCTGTTACTGAATCATCACACTACATTATAGTTCCAGATCAGTTAAAGTGAACCTAAACCCCAAAAATATTTTTACTTTAGATAGTATGGAAAGCAAGAACCCCTGCCAGGTTTTTATTGCTTTATGTATCCCTGTTGGGGAGATTAACCCTCTCTATTAATCCTAGTGCCTATTGACAGCAGGACAGAAAGTGATGAGAAAAATTGGCGCTCTTTTTGTGTTTGAGTTTTTGAGCGTTTTGCGTTTTTTCCCGCCGAAAAACTGCACTTTGAATGCAAATTTCAGGCGTTCAGAAAAAAGCCAATAAACTCCAAAGCTCATTAACACTAAAAAACGCCCAGGTGTGCATGGGGACATTGGCCAACATAGAGTTCAGTTTATGGGCTTTTTAAAAAAAAGCCCAAAACGCCAATAAACTGCAGTATATGGGGAGCTGCGGTGGCTCAACGCGATTGGCACTGTGCTGACAAGCCATTCACATCTGCAGCTAGAGGTTCGGATCCCGCTCTCGGCTTCATGTGAATTGAGTTTGGTGGTCTCAGCCCGGCTCCCGGTGGGTGTGCTATGCAAGGTAAGCCTGTGCTTAGTACGCCCACCCCCCTCCCACAAAAACCACCACACCTACACACGCACTCTAAATTGGGTTAACACACGCACTTTGACCACGCGGTCTCTAAAAGAGAGGCGAAGGACTAATGGGGCTTGTTGAGTGGGCTAGATCCTCTCACTCCCTTATAAGGAGTCCCTCTGCCCCGTTGAGCTTCAAAGCGGAGCAGGTAGGGCGGGCTGTGTGGGAGGACCCCCCTCACACACCCGCCATTGCCACCCGGGGCATGGAGAAAGATGGCAGATTGCCTCTGGGGGAGGCCTGCCTACTCCCAACTCCTGCAGTCCGGCTCCTCTCTCGAGCACACGCACAAAATACACTTTAAGAAAAAAAACAAAAACTGCAGTTTATTAGCTTCAGTGTGCATGGAGCCTAACTGTTTGCCGACTCACCGCAGGATGTTTACCGAGGCAGATTGGCTCATACATGTACAATCATGTATCTCTATATCGCGGCTCAAGCATGCGCGTGCGGACCCAGAACACTATGCTACCATTTGCTGCAGCACACGCCGATCAATGATTAACGGCCGGCACCGGCCGTTTACTCAGAAGTAAAACGACGGTGGCAGGTCGGCAAGTAGTTAAGGCAAAAAGCATATTTTTTATTTTCGATATAGTAAGTAAGTAGCTCAGGGACAGGACTCAAGAGGGCAATACGTTAGAATGGGCGCTGCACTCATGAAATTGACTCTCACAGTGATACTGACAGACGTGTGCAGCAGCACAGATCACCGACATGACATGTCACAGTGACCATCTCTCTCCATGCCAGGTGGTTCTTTCAGTCCCTTCCAGTCCAAACAGCAGACAGTCCCGCTCCTGGTTTTCCTTAATCTCATCCTGCAGACCCGCACACGAGGCTCCGGGGTGCTCTGCTCGGCTCCCTTGCACCACGACATCACACGGCATGCTCAGACACCGCCTCCACCAGACCCGCCCCCCGTCACCACCGCCCGAACACACTGTAGAAGGAAATTAGATGGTCTCAGCCAGCACCAGGCCTGAGCAGCGCATGCGGAGTTCCTAGCCAAGCGTCGCAGCCATATTTTTTTACTGGCAACCTTTTCCTCTTACTGGCATTTACTGTGCCCATTTTTTACTGGCTGCCAGTAAAAATACTGCCGGTTGCCAACACTGGCGGAGAGAAGGACAAAGCATTGTCATCCTATAACGGGAAGTTCCTGAATAAGAAGGCTTCTTCTGGTAGGCTCAGCAGATATTAGTTCAGTGGGAGCTGCAGATTTTCTAATAAAATTGATTTTTTTAAATTGTCAATTTAAAGCGGAGGTTCACCCTAAAACAATTATATACCATTACATCCAGCATACTTCCGACATGTACAGTATGCTGGTATTTTTTTTTTTTTTCGCTGTATATACCGTCTTATAGTTCTTTTTCACCCGGCTTCCGGGTTCTCACTACCGCCGGGAGTAAGCGTTCATATGAAGAGGCTTAGATGATTAACGTGTGGATAAGGCGCGTCACGCGTTCCGTAAATAGCCGAACTGGGACCTCGGCTTTATACACCGTATATCGCCGTATAGAGCCTAGTCCCATCTCGGCTATTTTCGGAACGCGTGACGCGCCTTATCCGCACGCCAATCATCTACGCCTCTTCATAGGAACGCCTATTCCCCGCGGGAGTGAGAACCCGGAAGCCGGGTGAAAAAAAACTATAAGACGCAGGTGCGGACTGACCATTGAGTCACTCGGGCACTGCCCGAGGGCCCTATGCCACTAGGGGGCCCCATCAGGGTTGCCAGGCTCAGTAAAACCAGGGACAGTATGTAAAAATCTGTGTTTTTTTTTACATCTGTCCCTGATATGTCCGAAACTGACATGCTTTTGATGTGCAAATCCAAAGATTTTAGCTGCCCCGCCTCTGCACTGCCTCCTGGCGTGGTGGCCATCTGTAAGCCCGGGGGGCCCCATAATCTTCTATTGCCCATGAGTTGTCAGTCCGCCCCTGATAAGACGGTATGTACAGCGAAAAAAAAAAAAAAAAAAAAACAGCATGCTGTAGATGTCAGAAGTATGCTGGATGTTGTAATGGTATATAGATGTTTTTTAGGGTGAACCTCCGCTTTAATGATTGGGTTAACATTTTGCTAATTATGAGCATACATACATACCTTGACTCTGTGACGCTCCTCATTATAGCCATCGTCCCCCTTCCTCGGTTCGGTGAGGATATGGGTTGTCGGCAGTGCAGCTGGCAACATAATATAAAAGTTTTCTGACTTATATTCATAACCGTGCCGAGTGCCTGTCAGAAGCTGAGATTTTATTGAGCTGGCACTGAAAAAATTACAGTGTGCAGGTATTTCATTTTGGACTTTTCATATCTCAAGTGACAACAGAGTCCATTGAGAAAGTATTTATGGAGCACAGAGCTGTAGGCTATCACTTGGGGGGAAAAAGTATTACAATGAAGAGGAGATTTGCCACACAGGCCCAGCTGTGCCATGACTTACATTTATTTGATTCATGCTAAATGACAATATACATCTTTCCTTTATTAGACTGTCAGAATGATTAAGGCAACTATATGCTATTACATTATGTATGTTAATATATGATGATTAGCCACTTGACATTTCCCATTGCAATATACTGTATATGTTTTTAAAGTTTAGCCAGATAGTATGGTAACAACTGCCTGCATCAAAAGATTATTAGAACAACTGGAAATCTTTTGAAAGTTCTTGATCAATGTTTGCCTTTTAATTTTGAAAGTTATCAACCTTTTTAATTCCTCCTTAGGCCCGGTTCACACTGATGCAAATTCTTTTGCGAATTTGAGCCGTTGCGATCGCTCAAATTCGCAAGTCATTTAAATAACATTGTTTTACATTAGTGCCGTTCACATTAGTGCGGTTTCGAATCTAAGCTGCGTGCAAAAAGGGTCCTGTGCGAGTTTGATCCGTGTGCGATTCGAATTCAGCTTTAATGTAAATCGTTCTGGAATCGCATTGATGGTTCACATATGTGCGAATTCCACCACACTACTCTCCACAAAAAACAGTAAGTACACAGGAAGTTAACACCTTTTTTTTTTTTTTACATTATGATTCCATTCGCTAGAACATCAATCGCAAGCTATGACCATCTCCTGAAATTTACCGCAAATTTACCGTATTTTACCACGAATTTCAGGAGTTGGACATAGCTGCGATTGATGTTCTAGCCCAGGGGTGGCAAACTCAAATTCATTGAGGGCCGCATTAGCAGTATGGTTGACCTCAAAGGGCCGGTTGTATCTGTAAGACTGGTTTTATGGAGCGCAGGGTTCAGGAGTTTGCTGCGTCCGAAATGCAGGATACAGGAGTATGCTATGGACCGTGTTCAATATCTGACCTCTGCACCCTCCACTCTCCTTCCATCCTCCCATCCACCCTGGGATGGGATGGGGTAGGATGAGATGGGATGGGATGGGGTGGGGTAGGATGATTTGGGGTGGGGGGGCCTTAGGATGGGATGGGGACGAGATGGGGTGGTATATGATGGCATGGGGTAGGATGGGATGGAATGAGTTGGGATGGGGTATGGTGGGGTGGGATAGGATGGGATGGGCTACCTGACATACATGGACCTACCTGACATCCACAATGACTTCACCTACCTGACATACACTGACCTCACCTACCTGACATACATTGACCTCACCTACCTGACATACATGGACCTACCTGATATACACTGATTTCATTTAACTGACATACATGGACCTACCTGACATACATGGACCTACCTGACATACATAGACTTCACCTATCTGACATACATGGACCTACCTGACATGCATAGACCTACCTGACATACACTGACCTCACCTACCTGACATACATGGACCTACCTGACATACACAATGACTTCACATACATGTAACATGGACCTACCTGACATACACCCATCATGTGTCACGCCAGCCAGCCAGAAAGGAGGGGAGGAGCCAGCCGCCCGAGCCGGGATCTTTACAGTGCAATCTGCATGCTGTGGAGGCTTGTAATTGCCGCCTTCTGGAGTCTGCGGCGCCTATGATGGACGTCACAAGTCCCGCGGTCCAGGGATTGGATCTCCGGGATGTCCATCATAGGAGCCGGGTGTACCAAGATGGCCGACCGCTCCCGAGCTAGGCCGAAGCCGCGGCCTTTCCTAAGCCCGAGCAGCGGTGCGCTCCGCGGATCACGGATCGGTCACGATCCATTGCACCACTAGTGGCAACGGACGGACCGTTGCGCGGGCCACATGGCAAGGTCTGGCGGGCCTTGTGTTTGCCACCCCTGTTCTAGCCAATGGAATCATAATGTAAAAAAAAAAAGGCGTTAACTTCCTGTGTACTTCCTGTTTTTTTGTGGAGAGTAGTGTGGTGGAATTCGCACATATGTGAACCATCAATGCGATTCCAGAACGATTTACATTGAAGTCTATGGAGCTGAATTTGCATCGCACACGGTTCAAACTCACACAGGACTCTTTTTGCACGCAGCTTAGATTCGCACCGCACTGATGTGAACGGCACTAATGTAAAACAATGTTATTTAAATGACTTGCGAATTTAAACGATCGCAACGGCTCAAATTCGCAAAAGAATTTGCATCAGTGTGAACCAGGCCTCAAGCAGAGCTCTGGCGAAGAAGAAAAAAAAAAATTAAAAGTCAGCAGCTACAAATACTGCAGATGCTGACTTTTAAAATAAGGACACTTCCCTGTACAGGGCGTCCGCGATGTTCTTTCCCAAAGCCAACCCGTCCCTCGGCTCCCTTGTGGATCTTCAGTAAGGGAATCAGGAAATGAAGCCTTGTGGCTTCACAGCTTGAATGGTGAGTGGAGGGGGCGCTTGATTTATCTAGTGGTGATAATAAATCGTATTAAATTAAACAAATAATTGAATGGCCATATTAGTAAATAAATAACAAAACCAACTAAAAGATGTGTACAATCTCCAGAAGTACCACCCAATCAGGTGGATTTATACAGAGTGATGATGCATAAAGTCCATAAATAAATTAGTAGATAAATAAATAAAGTGCTTGTGCTCAGATGTCTTCAAACTTCACTGTGAAAGAAAGTTTCCACCTTCACCAGCTTTAAAGTCACCCAAAATGTGCTCAAAGGTTGACACCTTACCAGATGGTGTTGACCTGTTTAATTAAAAAGAGGTCAATAGTAGCTTTGTGTCACAATGGACTATACATGCAGCTTGGATTCTCTGGTTCAGCCTGACTTCAACATCATGTAGCGGGAAAAAGGAAAGAAAAGACCGCCATAGTATAATTCCGTTTATTTTAAAAAAAGTTTAAAAGAACACAGTGCCAAGTGGCCCCTTACTTTTGTTGGTGCCCGTGACCCGGCACTGAGGCTGTACGGCTTGTAGTTTTAGAGAGACGGCTCCACGCTGGGGAAGCTGGCGTGCATTCCACCTCTTTGTGAAGAGAACCAGCGGGACCGGAAGTGAATAGCTGTGCGTGCCCAGGTACCGCCTCGACGTACGTTTCGTTACCACGTCATCAGGAAGCAGCCTCAGTGCCGGAAAATGATATACCTAGCCCCGGCGATTCTAATCAGGAAGAAAACAGATAACCCCATGGAAACAAGGTAAATCAAGCAAAAAAAAAAATGTCCAATGTGGCTTTAACTTGCTGCCATGAAGCGGATGGTGCAAATATAGAAATGTGGGTGGAACTCCGCTTTAGTATTATTTGTTTTATCATATTCGTTTTTCTAGACCTATTTGTTTTTAGAATTTTATGTAAGTAATTTTGAAAGATTGGCTATATTTGTTTTCACATGTATATTCGTTATTTCCAGAGATTACTTATGTATCATTCCTGCTAGTCCAACCCACAAAGAGAAATGTAATGAGTTGACTGGATGATATCGACTGGAGTCACGTGCATCTGAAAGTAAGGAATGGAATGAATTTTGTTTTTTTTTATTATGTTACGATTCTGTGATTTCAATGGATCCACCTCCATCCAACCCAAACACAGGTTTGGTAGAAATCGTCTTCTTATTTCCCTTTTATACCTCATGCCGCGTACACACGATCGGTTCGTCTGACGAAAACGTCCATCGGTGAAAGAACTAGGAACTTGTTATAAAATTATCTGATGGTTAAAAAACTGATAGAAAAAAACGATCGTCTGTGGGCACGTCCATCGGTTAAAAATCCACGCATGCTCAGAATCAAGCCGACGCATGCTTGGAAGCATTGAACTTCATTTTTCTCAGCATGTCTTGTGTTTTACGTCACCGCGTTCTGACACGATCGTTTTTTTAACTGATGGTGTGTAGGCAAGACTGATGAAAGTCAGCTTCATCGGATATCTGATGAAAAAAAAATCCATCAGACCGTTTTCATCGGATGAACCGATCGTGTGTACAGGGCATTACTGTATTTATTGCAATGTTTCCATTTCATATGTAGTGCATTTTTTATAATAATGAAAAATGTTAATGCAACATAAAAATCAATTGGATCTGAATCACTTTGGATCATTCATTATGTTACATTATTTCAGATGCTTCCAACATTAACAATTTTTAGCAGCCCTGTGTCTATAGTACCGCATTTTGTTTTATTCTGTAACCGATATGCAAGTATATCAGGGTGGCTATTTATTTTCCTCTTGCCCTTTTTTCCACTACTTCTGCAAACATTAGACCATATTGGTATACATTGTCTTTTGCAGATATGTTTTGCGTCCGCTCCTGAGGAAGTGAATTTTATCAATGAAACGCGTCAAGATTATTGGATGCAGCCATGTTTTTAATAGTCTAGTTTGTTTTTTGTCACACGCCCCCCTGAAGACGTTTACACGAAACGATCGTCGGCGGCGAGCCTGGTCACGTTATTTTACCTACCTCCCATCATCCGACCCTTGTGAGCTGACGAGGCGATAGGAGACACACGCCACATGCAAATTGAGGCTGCCACCTCCTCTATTAAAGGCCCGCAGACCCAGTGCCGGGATGGGCACTTTTTAATGTAAGTGGCCACTTGGCCCATGTTTTGTTTACCTTTTTTAAAATAAAACCGGTTGCACTATGGAGTTTTTCTGTTTTGTATTCCATTTATGAGACTACTGGGAGAAGATTTGCCTGTGTTTAACCACTGGAGGACGCATTACATGTTTGCAGACATTAACAACTGCACAAGCGTATTTGACTCTCTTTTTAGCTAAAGGGGTCAAGTCGCTTTGGTAAGCGCATTTAATATTTACACTTTTGGGTGTCGTCTTGCAGAATTGGTGGAAGGATTTTGAAGCACTGTCGTTCATGAGAAGATTGCATGTTTACTTTTCTGGACTATTGCAAAGATTCACTCCTATATTTATCAGTGGTTCACTTCTATCATTGAAATATATGGACATTATTATTATGACTAAAAAATATTTTTTTTCTTGATTTTTGGTTTTGGGAGCACATCACTCTTGCAATAGAGATTCTCTTGTGGATCCTATTTCCTTCACTATTGACCTACGGGTCTTTGTTATTTTATGTGTTTATTGTTTATTTTATAATAGACATCACATGAGTTTTGTAATAGCTATCACTATTGAATGGTTGATCTATTCAACATTATTTTTTGTCATTTTGCCAAGACACATATTTTGTTGTAATAGCGCCCCCTACTTACCACACATTCACTAAAATTTAACGAGGTATCGCCTTTTTATATTTTTAGGGGAGCAGCTTTATTTGAATTTTATTTAGTATTCAAGTCTATGTTCCACATTTTTTCGCCGCTTGTGATACACTACACCGCCGTAACTTACGGTGCAAAATCTTTATGGATTCGAACCAAAGCCAGGTAAGGTACGGCGGCGTAGCGTATCTCAGATACGATTCTTTGTGGATCTGCCCCTTAGTATTTTGTACACTGTCTGGGGGCCATTTCAGTAAAAAAAAAAAATGGCCAGATCTGGGTTATAGGGTTTAAGGGGCGTTCTTGGATATTAAAATAAAATATGCCATTGCTGCCCTATACTGAAAATGATAGTCATTTTGCTGTCATGGCAATTTAATGGATTCACTAGTGCTTGTAGTCAGATAAGACGATCAGCAGAACAGCCAGGGAACTAGCATGTTCAAGAATAGTTCAGCAATGGCAGCCCCTCAGCACATATATAATAAAAGTAACAAAGCTTGGCTATGAGAGATCGAAGAGTAGAACTCAGACAATTCTGCGGGGGATGTCACACTAATCATTCTTTGCACTGTAGACATCGATCGAGCTTATCCAGCTTCTGAAATCCAAAATAAAAGTTATTCTGATGATAATAAAATGATTATACTGATTACATTTCTGCCACTACATGCTGTTGGAGGGGTTTGGAATTATTTGCTAATTGCTAAGTGTCCTCATGTTTTGTGGATTTGTCACATAATAGATTGAAGCTTAGGAAGGCCTCCACCTTTCTAGTACTCACAGGCACTGATACGATCTAAAAATCCTGGAAGTGGAGTACACATTGAGCAGTGCAATGCCTGAACAGATATTGTTTGGTATAGAAGCTGCTGTGTAGGACTGTATAGGAAGTGCAGGAAAGGGACTTTAGCGCTTATTCCTCTGCCCCAAGGTTATCAGACTTTCAAAATGAAATTTGAGGATACTTTACTGACCATGCCCATTTTTAAACACATCTACATTTGTAGACACACTCAAAAGAAAATCACCCTCTCAACTGTAACATGCATTCATGTCCCTGATGGCGCCACTTATGACAAAACACATTGGTCGGAGCTAGGAAGCATGCATGCCATCTTGTATGCTGACCAGCTTACTGGATTGTACAGAATGGGATCCTGGTATTTATATTATTGAACAGCGCTGTGACACTTGATCAGTCGGCTGATCAAAAAATAAAAATAAAAAATCCATCTACGGGCAGTTTAATTTTATACACAATGACAAAGAACATCTGTCAACTGTAAAAACAAATTTCCTATTGGGAAGCATTCTTTCTGATACCAGCATAGGTGAGAGAAAATCTCATAAGTGAGAGACAATCTCATATATATGTATATATAGGCAATCTTTATGCTGCTTCACAATTATACACAAGTTTTTTTGCATTCTTTGACCTGTCCATGTGCCTATTTAATTTTAAAAGTGCTATCTATGCCACCGGAATCAATGGCAGTGTACCTGGGTTATTTAGAGCATTTAAGCAGTAGGACGGCCTTACCATGGCCATAAAATAATTGAAAAAAAAAAAAAATTATAAAAGGAAAAGGACCTGGGGGTCCTAGTAGATGACAGGCTCAGCAATAGCATGCAATGCCAAGCTGCTGCAAGCAAAGCAAACAGAATATTGGCATGCATTAAAAAGGGGACTGGAGGACCTTAGTTATGAGGAAAGGTTGCGAGCACTGAACTTATTCTCTCTGGAGAAGAGACGCTTAGGAGGGGATATGATTTCAATGTACAAATACCGTACTGGTGACCCCACAATAGGGATAAAACTTTTTTGCACAAGGGAATTTATTAGGACACATGGCCATTCACTAAAATTAGAAGAAAAGCTGTTTAACCTTAACCACTTACCGACCGCCCACTGTATATGTACGTCCTGTTTTTAAAGATGGATATCTCAGTAACGGCAGCAGCTGCTGCCACAACTGAGGTATCCATCTTTACAGTGGGCGGCCGTGTAAACGATAACGGCGGTCTCCGCGGCGGATTCGCCGCGCGATCGCCATTATCGGTGGCGGGAGAGGGCCCCCCCCCCCCTCCCGCCGCTCTTCCGCGCCCTCCGCCGCATACCGGAGCCGTCGGTAGCGGCGGAGGAGATCGGATGCTGCCAGCTCGTGTGTGAGGACTTGAGTGAGGGCAAGATGGCCCCCACCCGTCCTCATAGCTCTGCTGGGCGGAAGTGAAGTCAAAACGTCAGTCCCGCCCAGCCTCTTAAAGAGACAATTTTTTTGTTGTCATTTTTTTAAATGACAAATTTTCCTTTTTTTTTCTTTTTCTTGCTTTTAAGTCTAAATATGAGATCTGAGGTCTTTTTGACCACAGATCTCATATTTAAGAGGACCTGTCATGTTTTTTTCTATTACAAGGGATGTTTACATTCCTTGTAATAGGAATAAAAGTGATCATTTTTTTTTTATTTTTTTATTTCAGTGTAAAAAATAATAAAATCAATAAAAAGAAATAAGAAAACAAAATTTTTTTTTTTAAAGCGCCCCGTCCCGACGAGCTCGCGCGCAAAGGCAAACGCATACGCGAGTAGCGCCCGCATATGAAAACGGTATTCAAACCACACAAGTGAGGTATCGCCGCGATTGTTAGAGCGAGAGCAATAATTATAGCCCTAGAGCTACTCTGTAGCTCAAAAAATGCAACCTATAGAATTTTTTAAACGTCGCCTATCGAGATTTTTAAGGGTAAAAGATTGACGCCATGCCACGAGCGGGCGCAATTTTAAAGCGTGACATGTTGGGTATGATTTTACTCAGCGTAACATTATCTTTCACAATATATAAAAAAATTGGGCCAAATTTTTTGTTGTCTTATTTTTTTATTCAAAAAAGTGAATTTTTTTCCAAAAAAAGTGCGCTTGTAAGAGCGCTGCGCAAATACGGTGTTACAAAATGTATTGCGATGACCGTCATTTTATTCTCTAGGGTGTTAGAAAAAAATATATATATAATGTTTGGGGGTTTTAAGTAATTTTCTAGCAAAAAAACTGTTTTAGTCTTGTAAACACCGAATCTGAAAAACACCTTCTGTCCTTAAGTGGTAAACTGCGTAGAGGGTTCTTCACGGTAAGAGCGGTAAGGATGTGGAATTCCCTTCCACAGGTGGTGGTTTCAGCAGGGAGCATTGATAATGTTAAAAAACTATTAGATAGGCACCTGAACGACCACAACATACAGAGATATACAATGTAATACTGACATAAAATCATGCACACAGGATGGACGTTTCAACCTTGCCTACTATGTAACTATGTATGTATAAATCAAATCACAAAAATATATAAAAATGATAAAAGTACAAATAAATATTAATAAAGTAAAGACAATATATATGTATACACACACACACAGGGCCAGATTCAGAAAGGAGATACGACGGCGTATCTCCGGATACGCCGTCGTATCTCTGAGTGTGCGTGGTCGTAACTATGCGACTTATTCAGAGAATCAGTTACGCACAGATTTCCCTAAGATCCGACCGGCGTAAGTGTCTTACACCATCGTATCTTAGGCTGCATATTTACGCTGGCCGCTAGGTGGCGCTTCCCTATAGTTACGCAATGAATATGCTATCTAGGTAGATACGCCGATTCAGAAACGTACGTCCGGCCGGTGCATTTTTTTACGTCGTCTACGTTAGGCTTTTTTCGGCGTAACGTTACCCCTGCTATATGAGGCGTAGCTAATGTTAAGTATGGACGTCGTTCCCGCGTCGAGTTTTGAAAATTTTACGTCGTTTGCGTAAGTCGTTCGCGAATAGGGCTGTACGTAAGTTACGTTCACGTCTACAGCAATGACGACTTGCGGCGTAATTTCGAGCATGCACACTGGTATTTTTTCACGAACGGCGCATGCGCCTTCGTAAAGTACGTAGAATACGTGGGGTCACAGTGAATTTACATAAAACACGCCCACATCATCCACATTTGAATTAGGCGGGCTTACGCCGACACACATACGTTACGCCGCCGTAACTAAGGGCGCAAGTTATTTCTGCATACGGAACTTGCGCCCTAAGTTACGGCGGCGTACCGTATCTGGGATACGTTACGCCAGCCCAGAGATAGACAATACTATCTGAATTTACAATAGGCTGTTTACACACGTATATAATATTATATATATATATATATATATACACACATACAGTAGATACAGTATAGACTGGCGTTTCTCTTTAAAGTTTAACAAAATATTATACTAACCCCAATGCCGTAGGGTCATACAATTTAGAAATCCAATGTAAAAATGTGTTAACCAACCAAACAATTATTTTTTGAAATGCCTCCATACAAAAGGGGCTTTCTAAAACATAGAAGCACATAATAAGCACTAAAAAAATGACATATAGATCCTCTATTTCCCAACAGACTTGGCTTCTGTTTCCCTGTAATAATAGGCAGGACACTGACATGAAGGAAGAAGTGTAATATAACACGACCATAATCTTCAGTTTCAGAATTTCACATTGTGTATTTTGGCTTAAAATATGAGACTTGAGGCAAAATAAACAGTTTTATTACTATCTACGTTCGTTTTTTCTCTTCCCCCAGTCATAAATCCTACAGCTTTTTCATTAAATATATCTTTTCAATTTCTGTTTTCTTTCTACAAGCTACTTTTACAGAAACCATTTTTTTTGTGTGCTGCGTGTGCATAAAATGACAAAAACTTGGAGCTTCGGTGGCCGTATCGGGCCCTGATAAAATGGATCTGTGTTCTGGCTATGACAGATATTCTCTAGCAAATCTCATTTATTTATCATTTTACCTGAGTCACATGAATACGTTCTTTGGAAGGCAGCCTGCTGGGCGCTCTACAAAAAAACTGAATAAATAACGTTTTCAACAAAACAAAGTGGAAACGCAGGAAAGGCTGTAAAAAGATTCCATGAAATGTAAGGTTTTTAATACACAAAATCAAATTCAAAGCTTTCAACTTTCTGTTATCTTTATCAAACTTCCCATTTCGTGAGTATGATTTTCATTAGATGATTTGATTTTACTCTTTTTTTTTTAACTTCTTGACCACCGAGGACGTCCCTGGGACGTCCTTGACTTTGTGCGGTGATATCTGAATGATGCCCGGTGCTTCTCCGGGCTATCCTGTGCCATCGGGGGCCCGGAGAGCGAATCAGTCGGCACTGCCTGGAAAGCATAGAGATGACTGGTGACCAGATGGTCACCAGTCATCTCTATGACCATCGGAGGCCCGGGCGTGACGTTATGAGGTCACGGCCGGTACCTGGAAGTAAACAAAGCCGCAATCGCGGCTGTCGGCATGTGATCTGTGATTTTTTTTTCACCGATTTCATGCTTTCCAGCCTGGAGGAGAGATGTGGGGTCTTATTGACCCCATATCTCTCCATAAAGATGACCTGTCACACTGATTCCTATTACAAGTGATGTTTACATTCCTTTTAAAATGAAAAAAAAGTGATCAAAAAAATAAAAATAAATGTAAAAAAAAGTGTAAAAAAAATAAAAAATAAATTAAGGAAAATAAAAATAAAATTGTAATATTTTTTTTTTTAAATGCCCCTGTCCCCGTTGTCTCGTGCGCAGAAGCAAACACGCATGCAAGTCCCACCCACATATATAAACACAGTTCAAACCCCACATGTGAGGTATCGTCGCGTGCGTTAGAGCATGTGCAACAATTCTAGCACTAGACCTCCTCAAAAATAGTAACCTGTAAAAAATGTTAAAGCGTCGCCTATGGAGATTTTTAAGTACCGAAGTTTGGCGCCATTCCATGAGTGTGCGCAATTTTAAAGCGTGACATGTTAGGTATCTATTTACTCGGCCTAACATCCTCTTTCACATTATACAAACAAATTGGGCTAACTTTACTGTTTTGTTATTTTTTAATTCATGAAACCGCTTTTTTTCCCAAAAAAAGGCGTTTGAAAAATGATTGCACAAATACCGTGTGAGAAAAAAAGGTGCAATGCCAGCCATTTTATTCCCTAGGGTGTCTGCTAAAAAAAAAATATATATATAATGTTTGGGGGTTCTGATTATTTTTCTTGCAAAAAAACTGTGATTTTTACATGAAGGAGAGAAGTGCCAAAATAGGCCCGGTTGTCAAGTGGTTAAACATCAACGTTTTGGAGTAATTACAAAAGTAATTTTTGAACAACGTATTTCATGGACATTTTATATACCAAAATAGTTAAAAATCCATCAAACTCCAATTCGTTTTTCTTGCAGTGTTTTTTTTATATTCAGTGTGTTGATCTGAATGGCTGCGCTGCTCCCAATCCATCCGCTCTAGCCAATCAGCGGCCAGGCTGAGCGGCGAAGAGGATCTTCCTGGTCCTGCACTGCACTGCACTGAATGGCTGCTATGCTGCATTCTGAAGACAGAAGGTCAGCCGCTCGGTATGGACACCATTCAGAGAATGCTTTGCATATTCTGAATGAATGTAAAGCGTCCTCTGATTGGACACGGTGTCATGTCACTGCCCCACTTCTTCACCTCATCTGATAAGAATACATACTTAAATCAAATTTAATGCCACTTTAATTTAATTTACTAAAATTGGTGCACAGAATCTGGTGCAGCTCTGCCTAGTAACCAATCAGCTTCCAGGCTTTATTGTCAAAGCTTAATTGAGCAAGCTGAAGTTAGAAGCTGATTGGGTAGCAAGCATAGCTGCACCAGATTCTGAGTGCACCAATTTTAGTAAATCTCCCCCTCTAAGACATACCTATGTCACACACTAGAAGTCATACTTGCATTATTTCAGACAAAAGACAACACAAAAGGAGTGTTTTCGTGTATCCGTCATCGTCGTTAGTGTCACATGGTTTCAGCCGCAGCAGAAGATCCGTGATAAAGCAACTTCTTTGGAAAAAAATATGTTAAAAACGGTGGCAGTTGTTAAAAATATGTTAAAAATGGTCTAAAAAAAGACTCTTGCTTTAATGTTTTTTTCATTTTTTTTAAGAAGTACAAATAGAAAAGAAAATAATCACGTCCATCAATAAACAAATCAAATAATGACATATATAGGATAACATGCCCAGTTGCATATATCATACAGAAGTGCAAACAAATAGACGTGATTACAACGAAATAAAAGACGTATTCTGAGAATGAATGCATATGCAGTGTCTCACCCTTACCCTGGAATACAGTAGATGCTAACTAACTGGCAGTAATGTTATACAGCAAGAGTCATGAATTCCTGATAAATTCATTAAAATGTCATTGTCTATCTTGCAATATACATACTAATCTCTTGTGGTAACAAAAGAAAACTCTTATTACTTACCTCCAGTGGACTACAAATCCCCACTTTGCTGTCTTTGAAAGTTTTGGCTACCAACAGAATCTTCACATCTCACACAATTCTGGGTGCGTTAGATGTCCGTCCGCGTTCCCTGCAGCTCGCTGTGTTTCAATCTGCTGACTTTACACTTCAAGACACAATAATGATGTAAGGGTCAACAGGAAGAACCACAACTCATAGTAGAGGGCCAAGCATCTGACAAACCTGAAAGTGTCAAATGAGAAGCTCCTGCAAGAGGCCATAGCTCTTTTTTAGTAAAAGGAACAGCGGAGGGCACGATCTAAGTGCAGTATATTAGCTGGCGCCCTCTGCTGTTCCCGTTTATATTACAGAGACCACTTTTCACTCTTCACTCTTTTCTTCCACAAATTACTTTATACACACTTATGAACTTTGAGCTTATATACGTCCCTATGTCTTTAAAGAATAAAAACCTAACAACACATTGAGATTTAATGTTAATAAATGTAAAGTTATGCACTTGGGGGCTAAGAATATGCATGCATCATATATACTAGGGGGAGTACAACTGGGGGGATCTGTAGTGGAGAAGGATCTGGGGGTTTTAGTTGATCATAAGCTCAATAATGGCATGCAATGCCAAGCTGCGGTTTCCAAAGTGAGCAAAGTCCTTTCTTGTATTAGGAGAGGTATGGACTCCAGAAAGAGAGATATAATGTTGCTCCTGTACAAAGCACTAGTAAGACCTCATCTGGAATATGCAGTTCAGTTTTGGGCCCTAGTTCTGAAAAAGGATATCGGAGAACTGGAGAAATTGCAGAGAAGGGCAACCAAACTGATAAGAGGCATGGAGGAGCTCAGCTATGAGGAAAGATTAGAGGAACTGAATGTATTCACTCTTGAGAAGAGGAGAATAAGGGGGGATATGATCAACATGTACAAATATATAAGGGGTCCATATAGTGAACTTGGTGTTGAGTTATTCACTTTACAGTCAACACAAAGGACAAGGGGGCACTTTTTACGTCTAGAGGAAAAGAGATTTCACCTCCAATTACGGAAAGGTTTCTTCACAGTAAGAGCTGTGAACATGTGGAACAGACTCCCTCCAGAGGTGGTTCTGGCCAGCTCAGTAGATTGCTCTAAGAAAGGCCTGGATTCTTTCCTAACATTTATAGGTAAAGTTGATCTGGGGAAAATTCGATTGGCTCTCAGGAAGGAATTTTTTTTCCCCTGCTGTAGAAAATTGGATCATGCTCTGCTGGGGTTTTTCGCCTTCCTCTGGATCAACTGTGGGTATAGAATTGTGTATATGGGATTGTATGTTATATATATATTTTTTTAATGGTTGAACTGGATGGACTTGTGCCTTTTTTTCAACCTCTGTAACTATGTAACTATGTAACATTCAAGTCGTTTTAGCTATTTTCAAATCTGTGCCATTCTCAAATTTTTGTGGGCTTCCCACAAACCACTATTGCTGAGACCAAGTTTTCTATGCCTGGGCACTAACCATGGGACTGGCACCAGAGAGCAGAAGAGTTATAAGGATAGCAGGAGAAAGGTAAGGGTTTGTGAGCTTCTGTCAACTTTACTTTGGGGTGAAAATAAATCCTTGAGTGAAGGTATAGGTTTGCTTTAGGAGATCAAATTAATGTTCAAAATCTCATCAATATGTGTTAAATACAAAAATAAAACTTGGACCCTAATAGGCAAATGGCGGAGTTCACTTAAGGGCCAGGCCTTTTTCTGAAACTTGTTTACAAGTTTAAATTAGTATTTTTTGCTAGAAAATTACTTAGAACCCCAAAACATTATAGATATATATTTTTTTAAAAGAGACCCTAAAGAATAAAATGGCACCCGTCGCAATATTTTATGTCACACAGTATTTGTGCAGCGGTCTTTCAAACCCAACTTTGTTGGAAAAAAATACTTTATTAACCACTTAAGGACCAGACCAATATGCTGCTAAATGACCCAAGGGGTTTTTACAATTCGGCACTGCGTCGCTTTAACAGTCAATTGCGCGGTTGTGCGACGTGGCTCCCAAACAAAATTGGCGTCCTTTTTTCCCTTTTTTTGGTGGTATTTGATCACCTCTACGGTTTTTTTTTTTTGCGCTATATACAAAAATAGAGCGACAATTTTGAAAAAAATTCAATATTTTTTACTTTTTGTTATAATAAATCTCCCCCAAAAACATATATAACAAATTTATTTTTCCTCAGTTTAGGCCGATACGTATTCTTCTACCTATTTTTGGTAAAAAAATCGCAATAAGCGTTTATCAATTGGTTTGCGCAAAATTTATAGCGTTTACAAAAAAGGGGATAGTTTTATTATTTTTTTTTTTTTACTACTAATGGCGGCGATCAGTGATTTTTTTCGTGACTGCGACATTATGGCGGACACTTCGGACAATTTTGACACATTTTTGGGACCATTGTCATTTTCACAGCAAAAAATGCATTTAAATGGCATTGTTTATTGTGAAAATGACAGTTGCAGTTTGGGAGTTAACCACAGGGGGCGCTGTAGGAGTTAGGGTTCACCTAGTGTGTTTACAACTATAGGGGGGTGTGGCTGTAGGACTGACGTCATCGATCGAGCAATTGCGACGGGGCGGCTATAAACGAATAGCCGCGCCGTCGTCCCGAATCACTCCCCGCGGGAATCCGATGGCCGCATGTAGCGGGGGGGGGGGGGGTCTAGGCAGGGACGTACAGGTACGCCAATGTGCCTGTATGTGCCATTCTGCCGACGTACATATACATGCAGCGGTCTGGAAGTGGTTAAATAATAAAAAAAAAAAAACAGTAAAGTTAGCCCAATTTTTTTGTATAATGTGAAAGATGATGTTCCGCTGAGTAAATAGATACCTAACATGTCATGCTTCAAAATTGCGCACGCTTGTGGAATTGCTAGAAACTACGGTACTTAAAAATCTCCATAGGCAAGGCTTTAAATATTTTTACAGGTTACCTGTTTAGAGTTACAGAGGAGGTCTAGCGCTAGAATTATCGCTCTTGCTCTAACGATCACGCCGGTACCTCACATGTGTGGTTTGAACATCGTTTACATATGTTGGTGCGACTTGCGTATACGTTCGCTTCTGCGCACGAGCTTGGAGGGACGAGGCGCTTTAAAAAATATATAAATAAATTGTGATATAAATGTTGTATATATACAGTGGGCGGTCTGGAAGAGGTTAAAGTATTGAAGTCAGTGGGCAGACACTTAAGTCTCCATTTTACTTGCAGTACTTTTTCTTGGTTCATATTACATAGACATGTCCATTTTATTTTATGTCTGAAGTCTGGATAAATGTTGATAGTGCAAACAACATTCACCACTAGAATGTTGGCCAAAACCCTCTAATTCTCCTGCCATAATAACCCCACATTAAAAATGTGACAATTTGCCAAAATATTATCCACAATCTCAGCGTACTTTCCAAAACCAACTCTTCTTTGTTGTGTCTTTTATAAATAGTATAGAGACAATCAACTTCACTAAGTTCATAAGGACAATTGTTCCTAAAAGGGAAAGTACAGGTCTTCTATATTATTTATTTGTGAAAATGATCAGTCTTTTATAAGTGACATGAACATACACTATATTATCAAAAGTATTGGGACACCTGCCTTTACATGCACATAAACTTCAGTGGCAACCCAGTCTTGGTCCGTAGGGTTCAATATTGAGTTGGCCCACCCTTTACAGCTATAACAGCTTCACCTCTTCTGGGAAGGCTGTCCACAAGGTTTAGGAGTGTGTCTATGGGAATGTTTGACCATTCTTCCAGAAGCGCATTTGTGAGGTCAGGCACTGATGTGGACGAGAAGGCCTGGCTCTCAGTCTCCACTCTAATTCATCCCAAAGGTGTTCTATTAGGTTGAGGTCAGGACTCTGTGCAGGCCAGTCAATTTCCTCCACCCCAAGCTTGCTCATCCATGTCTTTATGGACCTTGCTTTGTGCACTGGTGCGCAGTCATGTTGGAACAGGAAGGGGTCATCCCCCAAACTGTTCCCACAAAGCTGGGAGCATGAAATTGTCCAAATTGTCTTGGTATGCTGACTCCTTAAAGGGTCACTAAAGGAAAACATTTTTTTTGCTGAAATGACTGTTTACAGGGTATAGAGACATAAAAGTTAACTGATTCCTTTTAAAAATGATTACAAATAGATAAAAATCAATCATATAATGTGCCTGCAGGTTAGTTTCACTTTTAAACTGGTTTCATGTTCCTGAGACACACAGAACAAAAACAAACAAATCCAGGGCAGTGTTTTGTTTTTAAAATGAATCTGATTGGTTCTGTTAAGTTTTAGACACACAGTAATGACAGCTTAGACCACCGTGAAAAGCTCCCAGTACGATGGTTATAAGGAAACAGACAACCAGGAAGTGTGGAGATCAGAGCAGAATTAAAGCAACTTCAAAGCAAAAACTAACAATAAGGACATGAAACCAGTACTTCAGCAAGATAAAGGAAGCTATTTAGCTAAAAAAAATATTTCCTTTAGTGATCCTTTAAGTGTTCCCTTCACTGGAACTAAGGGGCCAAACCCAACCCCTGAAAAACAACCCCACACCATAATCTCCCCTCCACCAAATGATTTGGACCAGTGCACAAAGCAAGATCCTTAAAGACTTAGGGGTAGATCCACGTACATCGGCGCATATATAGACCGGCATAGCGCATCTCATTTACGTTACGCCGGCTCAACTTAGAGAGGCAAGTATCGTATCCTCAGAGTATTTGCGCCCGACGATGCGCCGGCGCAACGTAAATTACGAGGCGTAATTGAAAGTAGGAAGGAAGTGGGCGTGTTCCATTGAAATGAGCCGTGACCCCATGCAAATGAAGGGCCGGCCGGACGGCGCATGCGCAATGACGCTGATTATGTTCAGCGCCTCTCTGCGCATGCTCAGAACTCGGCCCGGCGTAATCAGTGAGATACGCCCAGGGCATAAATACACCCAGACATGCGCCCGTCCAGTGCAAAAGTACATCCTCTTGTTTCCCCCCCTGAAGCAAGGTGCTTTTGTTCTGTTGTTTGTAGGTGTTTGTTTTGGAGCCATGTCAGCAGCTGGGAAGAAGAGGAAGCTGAATTACTCCCCACAGGAGAGGGCTATCATTGTCAGGGCCATGACCCAGTATGATAGGTTTCTCCATGGGCCAGAGAGTGCCAACACCACCCAGGCCAGGAGGAGGGAGATCCTGCAACAGATTGCAGATGATGTGAATGCATTGGGGAGTGAGTCCAGGACTCCCAATGAGATCTTAAAAAATATCAATGATCTCTGGCGCGTGGTTCGAGGTAAGCTGGCCAAGATGACCACTCATGCCAGGGGGACCAGCCACTACTGTGACGCTCACTGCTGAGGAGCGGGTGGTTGCCCAGTGCCTCCACAGGCATCAAGTGGAAGGAGTTCCTCCACTTGGAGGAGTCTACCCCTGTTGCTGGCACCAGTCAGGCCTCCATCAGGGGTAGCCCCTCCCACTCCTCCCCCAACAGGGCTTCCCCCCAAGGGTCTCCCCTTCTCCTAGGCCCCAAGCCACATCAGGACCCATGAAGGCGACCAGGGGAGCCATTCTTCTGCAGTATATGTGCGTGAGCTGGTCAGGAATCAGTTAATTTGGGTACAGCGCTGCATGACCGCACAATTGCCAGTTAAAGTAGCACAGTGCCGAATAGCAAAAAATTGTCTGGTCATGAAGGTGTAAAACCTTCCAGAGTTGAAGTGGTTAAAAAAAAAGCTCAGGGTTATTTATATTACAAATGTCACATCTAACTACACACGCAGTTCCTGACAAATCTATGTACTGCAGTTTCTATAATATTTTTACTTTTGTTTTCCAACTTTCTTATTCATTTGGAAAATTAATACAACTTAGACATCGAAAAAGCAAGTCACAGCTCATCAATAACGTGCCAGGCTCTGGGGATCTCGAAGACATATCGGACGTACGAGGAAACAGAAAACATGTTTAAATTGCATTAGCCTTTTTGCTGATGCAGCCTGCTGGCGTTATATTTATTTTCATGCCAAGTAAAATAGATGTATGGCTCTTTCTGAACTCGCTCGTGTACATAAAACTCACAGTGGTTCCAACCAGGAGCTGTCAATAAGTTACAAGCCCCCCTGTTACTTTTGGTAACTAAGCTTAATGGTGCCCAATCATGGAACGATTTTGTGTATTATTGCATATGCGAAAGATTGAGGACCCGAGAGAGTAAAGTCACCAGCACACCAAGATCTTCAAAAATTAGTCCAAAGATTTATTCAGTGATCACATTATTACAGCAGAAAGCAACGTTTCGGATCCACGCAGGACCCCCTTCATCAGGCATGAAGAAGTCCTGCATGGCTCCGAAACTTTGCTTTCTGCTGTAATGATGTGATCACTAAAAAAAGCTTTGGACTCATGTTTGGAGATCTTGGTGTGCTGGTGACATTACTCTCTCTACACACGGTTCCAGCCGGTGGTCTCTTCAGCACCCACAATACAAATACAGCCATCCCTGCAGGAATGTGTGCGTTGGGAATAGTGTGGTGAGATTGAGGAACTGTTCACACTAGGATGGTGTTCCAGAAACCTGCGTTCCGTGCTGGTTTCCGGCACTGCATCGATTTGCACTGCCCTTGTGATCTGCAGTGGGTGTCAGTGCAAAGTTAACAACACCCTAAACACAGGTCACAAATGCAGTGCATTGCCTGCATCGAATCGCAGTGCATTTTCAAAAGTAGTGCATATACTACTTTTAATGCAGTGCCATTTCAGCCCATTCAAAATGAATGGGCTGAAATGGCACTGCACAGAACTGCATGTGAATCGCACAGTAACATGCAGAGCGATCCCTTAGGGGTAGATCCACATACAAATAGATCGGCGCAGCGTATGTGAGATGCGCTACGCCGCTGTAACTTACATTAGGCCGGTGCAGTGTCATATTCTGCTCCCTATCGCAGAATGCTGCGGAAGTCACGTAGCGGCCGACTGCGCATTCGCAATGCGTTCCAACGGCAAATGCGATGCGTTCCAGGGGATTTACGACACTACCCTTCAGTGAACCATCACAATTTGTCACGGAAGTGATGAGGAACCATACACAGAGCGGCGGGGGGGGCGCTAGAGAAAGACATACAAATGTAACGAGAACCATACACAGAGCGGGGGGGCGGGAGAGAAAGAGACATACAGATGTAATGAGAACCATACTGTATCTGCATGTCTCTTTATCTCTCCCCCCGCTCCGTGTATTGTTCTCATTATATCTGCATGTCTCTTTTTTTCCCGCGCCCCCCCGCTGTTTGTATGGTTCTCATTACATCTGTATGTCTTTCTCTCCTCCCCCCCCCCCTGTGTATGCTTCCTCGTCACTTCCGTCACAAATTGTGATGGGTTCACTGAACGGTAGTGTCGTGAATCCCCTGGAACGCATCGCATTTGGCGTTGGAACGCATTGCGCATGCGCAGTTCGACGCCACGTGACTTAGGCTGCATTCTGCGATAGGGAGCAAACGGTGACATTACACCGGTTCAAATCCCCAAAGAATTCATGCCATAAGTTACGGCGGCGTAGTGTATCTCAAGCGGCGCAACGGCGCGGAATTCAAATCGGCGATTAGGGGGCGTGTTTCATTTAAATGAAGCGCGTCCCTGCACCGAATGAACTGCGCATGCGCCGTCCCTAAATTTCCCGCCGTGCATTACGCTAAATGACGTCGCAAGGACGTAATTTTTTTTAACATAGACGTGACTTACGTACATTCCGATTCACGGACGACTTACGCAAAAAAAAAAAAAAAATTTTAATTAAACGCGGGAACGACGGCCATACTTAACATGGCAAGTCTAACTATACGCGACAAAATAGCAGCTTTAACTATACGCCGGAAAAAGCCGACTACAGACGACATAAAAAAATGCGACAGCCGCTCGTACGTTCGCGGATCGTCGGAAATAGCTAATTCGCATACCCGACGCCGAAAACGACGTAAACGCCACCCAGCGGACGCAGAAGAATTGCATCTTAGATCCAAAGGCGTGCGAAGCCGTACACCTGTCGGATCTAACCCAGATGCTGTCGTATCTTGTTTTGAGGATTCAAAACAAAGATACGACGCGGGAAATTTGAAAGCACGCCGGTGTAACAGTAGATACGCCGGCGTACTCGCTCTGTGGATCTACCCCTTAGTGTCCAATCAGAAATGCAATGGTAAAATCAAAAAGATTGCCCAGTGAGCAATACAAATAGGCTACGTTCACACCAGATGTGGTGGGACTGCGTTTGGGTGGCTATTGCAATGCAGTCCTACCACATGGACAATGCAAAATGCATACCTCCCAACATTTTGAGATGGGAATGAGGGACACCTACTAGCAAACGCATGTAGGCATAGGACACACCCCTGCCACACCCCCTTAAAGAAGAAATTAACCAAAAAAAAAAAAAAAAAGGTTAATTAAATCCACAAGGACTTTTAAAATGTACAAATGCAGCAATTTAGAATTTGGATGAAAGTTTTATTGCTAGGAAACACTTCCTCAAAGATAAAAAGTGCATTTTAACCTTTCGTCTCACATTCCCAGACTTCATTATTTCTAAAATGGACTATGAGATTATACTAAATTCTAAATTGAACTCTAACCCTCCTCTGACTTGGAGTAGACCCAAGACTCCCTTTGAAAAGATATGTGTTAATACTGATCCCCAAAGACATCTTATTTCGAAAACATACTCTCTTTTATTTTCTGATGAAGAGCTTGAGAAGGATGGGAATGTCCAGCATTGGGAAAGAGTTCTTGGTTTAAATCTCTCTGCCAATGACTGGCATCAAATTTTCACCAATATTCATAAAGGTTCTATGAATGTCCTTACTCAGTAAAATAATTATAAAATCTTCTCCAAATGGTATAGGACACCTTACATCATTCATAAATTCAGCCCTACCACTTCCCCTACCTGCTGGCGCTGCAAATCCGCCTTAGGGACTCTCCTGCATATTTGGTGGGACTGCTCCCTTATTCAACCCTTTTGGAAGGATGTTCATCGCATTATCCCTCTCATTACTTCCTATTCTCCAGATTTCTCCGCTGCCCAATTCCTACTGCACCATACCACATTGCCCCAACACATATACAGTACAAAAATACATTGGTATTACAACTGATTAATGCAGCCAAGCTCTGTATCCCGACGCGCTGGAAGGACACCTCCCCTTCTAGTATTTTGAAATGGCTCCGAAGAATTGAACGAATTGCAGTAGAGGTAGAGGTTTCTTTCAATCATGGGACTCCCCTACTAAATTTCGTGATACATGGAGTTGCTGGACGAACTTTGCTAAATCTACTGAGTTTCAAAACCTAACTCACCATTCTAAACGTTAATTGAACTCATTCCGGTCTCATCTGACCTTTATTTTTTAATTTTTTTTTTTCTTCTTCCCCCTTTTTTTTTTTTTTTTTTTTATTAATATTGATTTTCATTACTTTTATACTTTCCATCATAACAAATTGTAATGTCATTAATTCCGGTCCTAATTGACCACCTTATCTGATCCCATTTGATGTGGAATTGAAATGTATGTTTGAATGACATATACTGTTCTGTAGATATTATTGATCCGCTACATTCCACCTATTGGTTATCTTGGTGAATTTTCACATATGTATTGCTTATTGTATGTTTTCTTCTGAAATACTAATAAAATGTTTAAACAAAAAAAAAGTGCATTTTATATACAACTAGATAGATCAGACAAAAATTATGGACAACTGAGGGGAAAAGAGGGACATTGCTCCAAAACAGGGACAGTCCCTCAAAATCAGGGACAGTTGGGAGCTATGCAAAATGGCTTGTCTCCTATGTGTCCAGTTTAAACAACTATGTTGCGATGGTGTGGGGGATTGATGCACTGAAAAAAAGTACTGCATGCCGTACTTACTTCAGTGCAGCACAGTGAGAGGCAATACACTGCCTTGCACCGTGCAGCAAGCAATTGAACTTTAACATCCCCCTAGAGAGACAAACGATGGTGATCCCCCCAACACCCACCCACAGGAGACAAACGGCGGCGATGTCATGCCACGCCCCTGCGGGAGGCAGACGGCAGCAATGACCCACCACACCCCCCCACCTGGCCACACAGGAACAGAAAATGTGTCCTAAAACACGATTGGAACAGCATCATGAAGGCCAAGGAACACACCAGACAGGTCAGGGATAACATTGTGGAGAAGTTTAATGCAGGGTTAGGTTATAAAAAATATCCCAAGCTTTGAACATCTCACTGAACACTGTTCAATCCATCATCTGAAAATGGAAAGAGTATGGCACAACTGCAAACCTACTAAGACATGGCCGTCCACCTAAACTGACAGGCCGGGCAAGGAGAACATTCATCAGAGAAGCAGCCAAGAGGCCCATGGTAACTCTGGAGGAGCTGCAGAGATCCACAGCTCAGGTGGGAGAATCTGTCCACAGGATAACTATTAGTTGTGCTCTCCACAAATCTGGACTTTATGGAAGAGTGGCAAGAAGAAAGCCATTGTTGAAAGAAAGCCATACAAAGTTCCGTTTGCAATTTGCGAGAAGCCATGTGGGGGACACAGCAAACATGTGGAAGAAGGTGCTCTGGTCAGATGAGACCAAAATGTGACTTTTTGGCCCAAAAGCAAAACGCTATGTGTGGTGGAAAACTAACACTGCACATCACCCTGAACACACCATCCCCACTGTAAAACATGGTGGTGGCAGCAACATTGTGGTGGGGCATGGGGGTGCTTTTCTTCAGCAGGGACAGGTAAGCTGGCCTGAGTTGATGGGAAGATGGATGGAGCCAAATACAGGGCAATCTTAGAAGAAAACCTGTTATCGTCTGCAAAAGACTTGAGACTGGGGCGGAGGTTCACCTTGCAGCAGGACAACGACCCTAAACATGCAGCCAGAGCTACAATGGAATGGTTTAGATCAAACCATATTCATGTGTTAGAATGGCCCAGTTAAAGTCCAGACCTAAATCCAATTGAGAATCTGTGGCAAGACTTGAAAATTGCTGTTCACAGACGCTCTACATCCAATCTGACAGAGCTCTAGCTACTTTGCACAGAAGCATGGGGAAATATCACTCTCTAGATGTGCAAAGCTGGTAGAGACATCCCCAAAAAGACTTGCAGCTCTAATTGCAGAGAAAGGAGGTTCTACAAAGTATTGACTCAGGGGGCTGAATACAAATGCCCCCACACTTTTCACATATTTATTTGTAAAGAAATTTGAAAACCATTTATGATTTTCCTTCCACTTCACAATTATGTGCCACTTTGTGTTGGCCTATCACATAAAATCCCCAATAAAATACAATGGGCCAGATTCAGCAAAGAATTACGCCGGCGTATCCATAGATACGCCGCGTAAATTCAAAGCTGCCCCGGCGTATCTACTTTCTGTATTCAGAAAGCTAGATACGCCGACATTAGCCTAAGATCCGACTGGCGTAATTCTCTTATGCCGTCGTATCTTAGGGTGCATTCTCACGCTGGCCACTAGGTGGGGCTTCCGTCGTTTTTGGCGTAGAGTATGGAAATTACCTAGTTATGCCGATTCACAAACGTACGTGCGCACGGCGGTAGTTTTTTACGTCGTTTGCGTAAGGGTTTTTCGGCGTAACGTTGCTCCTGCTATTAGGTGGCGCAGCCAATGTTAAGTATGGACGTAGTTCCCGATTCGAAATTTGAATTTTTTACGTCGTTTGCGTAAGTCTTTCGCGAATGGGGCTGGACGTAATTTACGTTCACGTCGAAAGCATGACGATTTGCTGACGTCATTTGGAGCATGCGCACTGGGATTCAGTCGCGGCCGGCGCATACTCAGTTCGTTCGGCGCGGGGACGCGCTTCATTTAAATGATTCACGCCCCCTACCCGCCGAATTTGAATTCTGCCGGGTGATTTACGCTACGCCGCCGCAACTTTACAGGCAAGTGCTTTGTGAATAAAGCACTTGCCTGAAAAACTTGCAGCGGCGTAACGTAAATGACATACGTTACGCCAGCAGAAAGATCCGCTGATTTTTCTGAATCTGGCCCAATATTTGCATTTTTGGTTGTAACATGAAAAAATGTGGAAATTTTCAAGGGGTATGAATACTTTTTCAAGGCACTGTATTTTGGGGGGTTTTATGCACTCTTTAGGCCTAAATGAATAAATTATTATTATTATTATTATACAGGATTTATATAGCGCCAACAGTTTACGCAGCGCTTTACAATATAAAAGGGAGACAATACAGTTACAATACAATAAAATACAAAAGGATTAAGAGGGCCCTGCTCAGAAGAGCTTACAATCTAATAAATAAAAATAAAATAAAAAATAAAAATACCCCCCCCCCCCACAAAAACAGCTCTGGTAGCGAAAGGGTTAATGATCACAGAGCTGCAATAATTTGTATATTTCATATCTGCGTGGGGTTCAGCTTTTAAAAAAACAAGGTAAGTACCTGTCTCTACTACCCCCTTCTATGTGGAGTATGGTGTCCTTTAAAATATCGGGTGCCCCTTAAAGGCACGTTTTGTAAAACCTCAGCAGTCTGATGACATCACAATTCTCCCTTATCCCTAATGCGATCTTCTTTCTTGGCATATTAAACAAATTCTAACAGATAGATCTAATTGCAGTTTCCAGATATATTTTACTAAGGGATTAGGTAACAAAAGTTTATCTACCTCTTTTGACTGCAAAATGTTTGCCTTAGTTAATTAAAGATGGAAATCTCTCTTTGGATGGAACAGGGATATGTTTTCGAGGCTGACGCTGCTTGTCCGCAGCGGGGTATACGGCAGAAAATGTTGGTGGTAAAGCAACATTACAATGGAAAAACCCTTACAGCAGGGGTGTCCAAACTTTTTTCAAAGAGGGCCTGATTTGATGAAGTGAACATGCTTGAGGGCCGACCATTTTGCCTGACAGTTTTTGAACCATTAAAATTAAATGGAAATTAGCCACTCCCCGACGGCCGTACGACTTTGTACGGCCGCAGGGTGGCTCTACTTCTTTGAGTGGCTGTCTTTATACGGCCTCCGCTCCTACTGGCCACTGGGGGGCGCGCGAGCGCGCCCGCCGCATCACTGAGATGCCGATGCGCGTGCCTGGTGGCCGCGATGTCCGCTAGACACCCGCGATCGGCGGTTACAGAGAGAAGGACATAGATCTGTGTGTGTAAACACACAGATCCACGTCCTGTCAGGGAGAGAGGAGACCGATGCTGTGTCCCTTGTACATAGGGACACAGATCGGTCACCTCCCCCAGTCACCCCCCTCCCCCACACAGTTAGAACACAATGCAGGGAATACATTTAACCCCTTCCTCACCCCCTAGTGTTAACCCCTTCAATACCAGTCACATTTATACAGTAATTAGTGCATATTTATAGCACTGATCGCAGTATAAATGTGAATGGTGCCAAAAATGTGTCAAAAGTGTCCGATGCGTCCGCCATAATGTCGCAGTCCCAATAAAAATCGCAGATCGCCGCCATTACTAGTAAAATAAATAAATAAATAATTCTGTCCCCTATTTTGTAGGCGCTATAACTTTTGCGCAAACCAGTCGCTTATTGCGATTTTTTTTTTACCAAACATATGTAGAATACGTATCGGCCAAAATAAAAAAAAATAAAAAATTGGGATATTTATTATAGCAACAAGTAAAAAATATTTCATTTTTTTTTCAAAATTGGCGCTCTTTTTTTTTTTTTTGCGCAAAAAATAAAAACCGCAGAGGTGATCAAATACCACCAAAAGAAAGCTCTATTTGTGGGAAAAAAATGACGTCAATTTTGTTTTGGAGCCACGTCGCACGACCGCGCAATTGTCAGTTAAAGCGACGCAGTGCCAGAAGCTGAAATTTCAGCTGGGCAGGAAGGGGGTATATGTGCCCAGTAAGCAAGTGGTTAACTAATACACTGCCCAACCAGAATTATCATGCCTTTGTGGCTGTGTGTGGTCAAGAGTCTAAGGATGAGCTTGGGTGTGTTATTTGGATATACTGTATTTATCGGCGTATAACACGCACCTTCACATTAAAGGAGTTGTAGGAAAACATTTTTTTGGCTAAAATTAATGTCTGCAAGGTAGACAGACAGAATAGTGTAACGATTCTGTTAAAAAACGAGTAAATACCTATTAAATTCCTTCACCTATATCACCTCCGGCGTTCTAGTTTCTGTTCTCTCATTCACTTCCTGGTTTGCGGCGCTCGTTCATGTAAGAACTACATTTCCCAGTATGCATTGCAGCACACCCAGTAATTCACACCTCCTTGAAGTCTCTAACACGTAGAGAGCGTCCTGCCGCACAGATGTAGTTCCCAGGAGGGGGTGAGCATGTTACTGACCACCGCAGTAAAGCCTCCCATCACGGTGGTCAGTAAAATCAGACAAGCAGGAAGTGAACAGAGAAGAAATAGAGCAACTTCTGAGCAAAAACGAACAATGAGGAAGTGAAAAGAGGAATGTCTGCAGGTAAAGGATGCTTATTATGAAAACATTTTTTTTTTCTTTATAACCCCTTTAAGAGGGAAGTTTCAGGAAAAAAATGTAATTTTAAATAAAGAATTGTGAAGCAAAATCAGTCAGTGCAGATCAATGCAGTTTGATCAGTGCCCATCTGCAGCCTCACCATTTCCATGAATACAGCCTCACAAGTGCCCGAATGCAGCCTCACTATTGCCATGAATGCAGCCTCTGAATGCGCGATGCTCGAGGATTTGTTGGGGGCTTCAAAAGAGATATATATCCAAATTACCAGTGGGGCCACATTAAACCAGAACACGGGCCGAAATTGGCCCCTGGGCCGGACTTTGGACATGCTTGCCTTACAGGGAACCTAAAGTGTGCTTCTGGTTTTATTCCTTTAAGAAATGATTGTAATGTTTGCTGCAAATTTTGACATGATTGCTGTTTCATATTTACATTTTTATATTACTATATGGGTTTTGATTTGTCCCGTTAGAGACCGCTTGGATTTCACTGCAAATGCTTCCCTGATCATCAATTGTGGAAATAAAATCTCAGCCACGTGGACAGTGCTTTGTTTTTAACCACTTCAATACCGGGCATTTTCATCCCCTTCCTACCCAGGCCAATTTTCAGCTTTCGCTTTGACATGTGACGTGGCTCCCAAACAAAATTGACGTCCTTTTTTTCCCACAAATAGAGATTTCTTTTGGTGGCATTTGATCACCTCTGTGGTTTTTATTTTTTGCGCTATAAACAAAAATAAAGCGACAATTTAGAAAAAAAAATAACAATATTTTATACTTTTTGCTATAATAAATATTCAATTTAAAAAAAAAAAAAAAACATATTTTTTTCTCAGTTTAGGCTGATATGTATTCTTCCACATATTTTTGGTAAAAAAAATCGCAATAAGTGTATAGTGATTGGTTTGCGCAAAAGTTATAGCGTATACAAAATAGGAGATTGTTTTATGGCATTTTTATTATAATTTTGTTTTTTACTAGTTATGGCGGCGATCTGCAATTTTTATTGTGACTGCGACTTTATGGAGGACACAACGGACACATTTTTGGGACCATTGTGATTGATACAGAGATCAGTGCTATAAAAATGCTGTAAAAATTACACCGGCAGTGAAGGGGTTAACCTCTAGGTGGTGCTGAAGGGGTTAAGTGTGTCCTAGGGAGTGATTCTAACTGTTAGGGGGAGGAGCTACCAGTGACACGTCACTGATCACTGTCCCCGTTCATGGGGAACAGTAGATCAGTGACAGTGTCACTAGGCAGAACAGGGGAATGCCTTGTTTACAAAGGCATCCCCCTGTTCTGCCTTTACCGACCACAATTGCGGCCGTCCGGGAACATCGAGCTCCCGGGACCTGCAAGCGCACTCACGAGGCACGCGGCGGGCGGGGGCGCGCGCCCGCTGGGCGTCAAATTTAAAGGGACGTACTGGTACGCCCATTTGCCTGCCCGCGCCATTGTGTCGACGTAAAAGTGCGTGCGGCGGTCGCGGCCTCATCCCATTTTTAACACGGCACAATACTTTACAGCTAGGCATCCTGTTAGGCTAAGTTCATTTCAATGCGTGTCGGGAATGTATATAAAATTGTACTCTTTCCCGACGGCAGTGTGTACGGCAGCCGGTTCGACAGAAACCGTCCGAACGCCTGGCTTCTGTCAAAGGGGCATGACTGAAAAAAGCCTGCTGATTAGCATTCGATCAGTGCCCTCAGCTGATGGCTAAGAGTGCTGACCGGTGTGTTCTGGGTTGGAGATCGCTGTACTAACATTGCATAGTTAGTACAGCGGCTTCTCCCGAGCTCTTCAGGTTTTTTCTTTTTTGTTTAGCCCACTGGGTTAAATGAAAAGAAAAAAACTGCTGGTGTGTACCAGGCTTTACACAGGAATGGTCCACTGTTGTCACTAGGAAGCCAATCCAAAGCAACAATACAACAATATACAGCTAACGCTGGAGGGCATACCTCCCAACATTTAAAAAGTCCACTGAGGGACAGTTGTTGAGCGGGGGGGGGGGATAGAAGTTGTTGAGCAGGGGGGAATCAAAGTTGTTGAGCGGGGGAGGGTCGAAGTTGTTGAGCAGGGGAGGGGGGGGTCAAGGTTGTTGAGCAGGGGGGGGGGGACGAAGTGGATGCCTCTCACCTTTGCACAGAATGTCTCCTCCCTCAGCAGTACTGCCCATTCAGCTACGCCTGCCTCCTCCAATAGTACGGCTGCCATTCAGCTCCGCCTGCCTCCTCCTATAGTACGGCTGCCATTCAGCTCCGCCTGCCTCCTCCTATAGTATGGCTGCCATTCAGCTCCGCCCGCCTCCTCCTATAGGCTGCCATTCAGCTCCACCCGCCTCCTCCAGCAGTACTGCCCTTTCAGCTCCGCCCGCCTCCTCCTACAGTACTGAGCGTGCGGGGGGGGGGGGGGGAGCTCGGATCCTCTCAGTGCGGGAAATTTTGCGGGACTGCAGGAATATGCAGTCAGTGTGGGAAAATCCCGCAGAATCCGTGCTTGTTGGGAGGTATGCTGGAGGGAGTGCATGCAGAGGCATGCACACAGGGTGTGCCAGGTGTGCCTGGGTACACCCTAATCAACGCCAGTCGCTTTCTCTGCTTGGCTGCAGAGAAAGGGACTGGGGGATCTCTGTCATAATTCCCTTTCTCTGTCCCAAAAGTGAGACATCAGGGGTCTATTTAGACCCTTCATATTTTACCTAAGCTCCCCAATGGGGCTCTTAAAAAAATGTTAAAAAAAAAATAAAAATGATTGGAAAACAATATTGTAAAAAAATTAAAAAAAATTATTGTAAAACGTAATAAAAAATAAACGACCAATGCCAATCTCTGCTCTACTGACACTGTCCATTGCCCTACTGCTATATATATATATGTAAAGCCATATATGTATATTGGGGTGCACACCCTAATGCAATAGGCTGCGCACACCTATGAGTGCATGTAGATAAGACGTAGCTGAAGGAGGCTGCAGGAGATGAAAAGAAGGAAGAAAAACAAGATACAAACAGTGGGCCAGATTCACAGAAGAGATACGACGGCGTATCTCCTGATACGCCGTCGTATCTCTCAGAGTATCTATGCGACTGATTCAGAGAATCAGTTACGCATAGATAGCCCTAAGATCCGACAGGTGTAATTGTTTTACACTGTCGGATCTTAAGATGCAGTACCTCGGCCGCCGCTGGGTGGAGTTTGCGTCGTTTTCCAGCGTCGGGTATGCAAATTAGCAGTTACGGCGATCCACGAAGGTTTTCGCGTTCGTTACGTCGGCGCAAGTCTTAGTTTCCCGTCGCAAAGTTAGCTATGTTATTAACATGGTGTAAAATTACTCCACCATGTTAAAGTATGGCCGTCGTTCCCGTGTCGATGTTGAATTTTTTTTTTCCGGCGTAAGTACGTTACGCACGTCGCGATTCACAAACACGTCGCGCCGCCGTAATTTCGCACAAAGCACGTCGGGAAAATTGCGAACGGAGCATGCACAGAACGTCCAGCGTGGGAGCGCGCCTAATTTAAATGGTACACGCCCCATTTGAATTGGGCGGGCTTGCGCCGGACGTGTTTACGATACACCGCTGCAAGTTTACAGGTAAATGCTTTGTGGATCAGGCACTAACACTGAAAACTTGCGGAGGTATAACGTAAACGGGTTACGTTGCCCCGCCGCAATTGTACCTGAATCTGGCCCAGTATTTTGTGAAGGAAGAAAACATGGCAATAGTTTAGGATAGATTGTGCTTTAGGTAATGAAATGTCACCCTGTTGGGGTTTACACCCACTTCAATGCCTGGGGTCTGTGTGTCACTATCTGATCCCTTCTCACTTATCTCATACCTCTCTGTCATCTCACTATGAAGGTACACATATCTAACATTGCAGATTTAATACAATCTGAGTTCTCAGCACAGAATTACAAACAACCACCAGATGGCACAAATACATCTTTTATGCAATGTAGAAAAAAATGGAGCTTTCCTAGGTCAATGTCAGCTGCTGTAATATTTTATTAGTATACAATCTCATATTTATGGTGTTTAATTCAGAGAGGAAGTTTTATCTGGTCATATTTTACATTTCCTTGTTCCTCCTTTCCCTCCTCATCAACAAGCAATTTTTTTTTTTTTACAAATAAAACTTTTCTGTTTTCATTGCACATCTCATTTTAGAACAATTGATGTCACCACTGGGTGTCTGAGCTTTTCTATGAAATGCAGGCAGATCATGGCTGGTGGGAGGGGCCAGCAGAGTGCTGTACATAGCTTCCTGAAAAAACATCACAGCACCCTACCACAGTATTCCTTTCTTTAATGCAAACAGTAGGCTGGCTCTTGGGAGGAGTTATGCAAATATCAAAATATCTTGATGGGTGGATGTAAGTCTGGAGGAGCTGGCAGACCTAGACAGGCTACATTTAGACCGGGTTCACACTGGTGTGACAAACGCTCCGACGTTGGGAGGTCATGTTGCATGACGTGAGAAAATCAATGTTTCCCCTATGTTTCCTGCACTACTTTGGTCCGACTTTGATCCTACTTCAGAGTAGTCAGATCTTTGGCATGCGACTTGTGCTCTGCTGATCTTGAGGGGGAACTCCAGGCCAAATTTTAAATAAAAAAACGGCATGAGTTCCCCCTCCAAGAGCATAGGCCCTTGGGTTTGGTATGGATTTTAAGGGGAACCCCCTTAGGGTGACCACGTGTACCGGATTGCCCGGGACAGTCTCGCATTTTGCAGGTCTGTCCCAGGTCCCGGGCACCTTCATTCCAGGACAATGCAGTGTCCCGGAATGAAGCTGACACAGCCACCCCCCTCCCCTCTATCTGTTGCCTCCAAAAAAGGCCACCACATCGCCGCTTTATTTACTGACAGTACTTGTCCTGGCCGGGAATGTCTGGAGAGGCACAATCTCCGCCCCCTGCTTGTGATTGGAGAAATCATAAATCCCACCTCTTGTGTCTAATCACAGCAGGGCAGTGTAAAGCCAGCATTGGAACAAGGTAAAACGTGTCTCAGCCAGTCAGTGCTGTCAATGAGTAAAGTGGCGATGCGGCTGCCTTTTTTAGGGGCGTGATCAGTTCTTCTGGGTAGAGCGCGCATCCACTGCCCAGCTGCGCTGTGATTCATTACAGCACAAGCTGATTTTTGGGAAGGGGGTCCCTGAATGGGCGTTTGGGAATGTGGTCACCCTGAACCCCCTACGTAAAAAAAAACGGCGTGGGGGTCCCCCCCAAATCCATACCAGACCCTTATCCGAGCACGCAGCCTGACTGGTCAGGAAAGGGGGTGGGGGCGAGCGAGCGCCCCCCTCTCTTTAGCCGTACCAGACCGCATGCCCTCAACATGGGGGGTGGGTGCTTTGGGGGCAGGCGGCAACCTGTGGTCCCCCCACCCCAAAGCACCTTGTCCCCATGTTGATGAGGACAAGGGCCTCTTCCCGACAACCCTGACTGTTGGTTGTCGGGGTCTGCTGGCGGGGGGCTGAGAGTGGAGAAGTCGGAAGAGACCCCCGAAGTCAGACCTGCCTAATAAATTACTTTAAAAACCTGTCTAGTGTGTTTTTTTTTATTGACAATTGTGTCCCCCAGGTGAATGGGTAGGGGTACGATGTACCCCGTTCTCATTCACATAGGGTGTGGGGTCGGGATCTGGAGGCCCCCTTATTAAAGGGGGCTCCCTGATTCCGATAAGCCCCCCGCCCGCAGAACCCAACATCCAACAGCCAGGGTTGTCGGGAAGAGGCACTTGTCCTCATCAACATGGGGTCAAGATGCTTTGGGGTGGGGGGGCTGCAGGGCACCCACCCCCCATGTTAAGGGCATGCGGCCTGGTACGACTCAGGAGGGGGGGAGCGGTCGCTCGTCCCGACACCGTTTCCTGACCGGCCAGGCTGCTTCCTCGGATAAGGGTCTGGTATGGATTTTGGGGGGACCCCCACGCCATTTTTTTGGCGTAGGGGGTTCCCCTTGAAATCCATATCAGACCAGAGGGCCTGGTATGCTCTTGGAGGGGAAACCCATGCCGGTTTTTTATTTAAAATTTGGCATGAAGTTCCCCCTCCTGGAGGCGACTTCAAGTCGCGTTGTATGTCGCCCCAAGTCGCTCTGTGATTCATTCTCAAGTCGTGTCCAAGTTGCCTCCCAAAGTCGCGCTGGAAGTCGCGTTGCCCCTGTGTGAATGGGCTCTTATTTTTGTATTGGTCTTTTATTGACTTATATTTGCCTTTTCCTAAATAAATAAAAAATGAGAATATTTTTCATACAATCGGGTGCAATTTAGGGTAGATTTCCACCTGCAGTTTGCCAACACACACACATAATCCATGTCTGAGAGATGCCGTAGTTTTCACATGCTGACACTAATCTGCCTGTAATCAACAGCCAGACAATGCAATTTCATACAGATTAACAGCAAACTCACAATCGAGCATACAGACACTAGCAAAATAATGCAACAATATTTCTCTGAGTATTACATTTTAGCTTAGTATTCAGAAGGCATATTATGAGTTTTTTTTACTTAAATCCCTAGGCAGGCAGTTCATAGAAATATGTGAAAATCGAAAAAAACAAATAAATAATCATAAGATGATGTACAAAAATGTGTCTATTTGCTGTAAAATAAAAAGGGAGAAAAGACAGAACTATACTTTGCCGCTTTGGGCAGTACTGTCAGGTCACCCGTAGCCAGATGACAAGTGCACCCCGTAGGGGTCAGGGATGCACCACAGGGTGGTGAATCCTATGGCCGACTGCTGCTAGCAGAGACGAAGCGTGAACCTAAGGTCACCCAGGGCGCGGAGTCTAAGACCCAGTTTTGTATTCACCAGAGCCCTTGGTGGTAGGGATGGTCTTGGCCGCAACTGGGTCCAGGTCGCGTTCCCGGGATTCCTCAAGTCACACTCCGCAGGGAGAAGGGGGAGGCAGCCAGCAGGACAAACAGTGGTGATGGACAGGCCGAGGTCAGGGCAACAGGCAGACAAGGATAACCGTGGAACATGCAAATAGTCAGGGGCACAGGCAGACAGGGAAGTCGGGGACAAGCCAAAACGGTACACGGAAGATGATCGTAGCACTCTGCAAACAGGAACTAGCAATACACTGCAGACAGGAACTAAGCATGGAACACTGTTGAACAGCACTGCAGACCTGTAGAGCAACAGTTAATATAGGCTTCCTGGGATGGACTAGGGTGGAGCCATACAGGAAGAGGAAGTGATAAGAAGGGAAACCAGAACAGGATCTGCCTCTAATGACCACATGGAGATCAGGTAGGCAGACAGGCTTGATGCATATTCATGACAGTACCCTCCCTCTTAAGGCCCCTCCCCCTCCCCAGCCTGGAGCCAGGGCTAAAGGGGAATCCCAGAAGAAACCTCTTCGACAAATGGGGCGCAAAGATCTCAGATGCAGAAATCCAAGACGCCTCCTCAGGACCAAATCCTCTCCAAGGCACAAGGTACTGAAGAACGCCTCTGCGGAGACGAGAATCCAGAACTTGAGTATCCTCATTGACCAGAACCGAAGTAGGGACAGGAGGAGAGGATTTATTGAGGACCAAAGGCCTTTTAGGAATAAGTAAGGGCATGAGAGGGTCAACAGGAATCCGAGGAGGATCAAGCAGACCCTTAAAGATGAACTGGGGATTAAGCACAGGACCATCAGACTGGGCAGAGGTCAGAGGAACCCTGAAGTCAGGTTGGTTAGAAGGTGACAGGGCACAGGAGTCAAGCTGGATAGCAGGGAAACCAGCAGAATGCAGAGAGCCCTGAAAACAAGGTAGAAAACCCCATTTGGCCGAATGAGGCAATCTATCCAAAGGATGGATTGAGCCCGTTAGACAGGTTGCAGGAGGGCCTGAACAAGAAAAGGTAGGAGGCTCACTGGGCATGGGCTGACCTGGCATAGCTGAAGCAGGGGCCGATTGAATAGCATAGTCAGGTGTAGTGACCACCCGAATCGCATCACAAGGCATAGTGGCTGCAGAACTTGCAGACAAGTTAGCCTGGCTGTGCGTTTCAGGGACAGTCAACGGTAAACTGGAGTGAATGATCGGCTCAGGTTCACAGACGGGCTCCTCATCCAGAATGCTACATTGGCTAGAAAGTGCATCAGCCTGACTATTGCAGGACACATTCCGGACACCCCTACATGTGGTAGGACGAGCAAAAGATTCTGTAATGGTGGCAACAGGAAGTTTCACTTTTGGGGCAACCTTGGGTAGGCAAGACGTGGAACAGGAGGGGCCCCAAGCCAGGATCTGTCCGGCAGTCCAGTCAATGTGAGGAGAATGGAGTCTTAACCAAGGAAGACCCAGAACGATAGGAGCTGAGGTCTTAGGTAGAACAAGGAAGGATATCCACTCCTGGTGAAGTGTGCCTACTGACATCTTAACAGGGACTGTCTGGAAGCGAATAGGACCCCCCGGGAGAACAGTGCCATCAATTGCCGAGACCACCAATGGTGTGGTGAGGGGCAAAAGGGTAAGTCTCATGGACGATGCGATTTCCCAGTCTATGAAATTGCCAGCGGCTCCGGAATCCAGATATGCCGAGACCGAATGAGAAGAAGCACCAAAATGAAGGGACACAGGAAGAAAAAGACGAGAAGGTGAAGGAGATATTTCTGGATCCAATACTCCACCTTCCAGATGTATTGAACCCGAGCGTTTCTCGGGGCGAAGAGGGCAAGTGTCACGAAAATGACTTTTACCCCCACAGTATAGACACAGGCCTAGAGTTCTGCGCCTGGCACGTTCCTCAGGGGATAGCCTGGTCCGACCCAGCTGCATGGGTTCCTCAGTTGGCAAGGGATGCTCCACGGGTCGAAGAGAGGGGAGCTCAGGCTGACTAAGGGCCAAGGAATGTTGGCGTCGCTTTTCTAGGGTCCTTTCCTGAAAGCGAATATCGATCTGATTACACAAGGAGATCACTCCGTCCAGATCAGTGGGGATGGTTCTTCCTGCTAGTTCATCCTTCACTCTATCAGATAGGCCATGCAAAAAGGTTGCGACTAAGGCCTCATTGTTCCAGCTCAGTTCAGCTGAGTGGATACGGAACTGCAGAGAATATTGTCCCACTGAACGGGATTCTTGGCGGAGACGTAAAAGGGCGCTGGCTGCTGAAGAGACACGAGCCGGTTCTTCAAAGATATTCCGAAAAAGTTTCAAGAAAACAGGCAGGCTAGAAACCACTGGATCATTCAATTCCCACAGAGGGGCAGCCCAGGCTAAGGCCTCCCCGGAGAGGAGAGAAATGATATAGGCTATCTTGGCCCGATCAGACAAGAAGTACTGGGGCAGGAGCTCAAAATGAATAGTGCATTGGCTAAGGAATCCCCTGCAGGCTTTGGAGTCTCCAGAAAAACGGATTGGAGGTGATAACTTCAGTGAATGCGACTCTGCGACTGGTGCAACAGGTGCAGCTGCTGGTTGTACTTGGGGTTGCGGATTCGGGGTTCCCAGCGAGGTCTGAAGCTGATCAAAGCGGGAAGCCAGATCCTGAAGGAAACGCATCACCTGATCCTGATTAGCTTCATGCGTCTCGAGTCTGCGAACAATGCACTGTAATGGATCATCTGCGGGGAGCGGCATGTCGGCCGGATTCATGGCTGTTCAAACTGTCAGGTCACCCGTAGCCAGATGACAAGTGCACCCCGTAGGGGTCAGGGATGCACCACAGGGTGGTGAATCCTATGGCCGACTGCTGCTAGCAGAGACGAAGCGTGAACCTAAGGTCACCCAGGGCGCGGAGTCTAAGACCCAGTTTTGTATTCACCAGAGCCCTTGGTGGTAGGGATGGTCTTGGCCGCAACTGGGTCCAGGTCGCGTTCCCGGGATTCCTCAAGTCACACTCCGCAGGGAGAAGGGGGAGGCAGCCAGCAGGACAAACAGTGGTGATGGACAGGCCGAGGTCAGGGCAACAGGCAGACAAGGATAACCGTGGAACATGCAAATAGTCAGGGGCACAGGCAGACAGGGAAGTCGGGGACAAGCCAAAACGGTACACGGAAGATGATCGTAGCACTCTGCAAACAGGAACTAGCAATACACTGCAGACAGGAACTAAGCATGGAACACTGTTGAACAGCACTGCAGACCTGTAGAGCAACAGTTAATATAGGCTTCCTGGGATGGACTAGGGTGGAGCCATACAGGAAGAGGAAGTGATAAGAAGGGAAACCAGAACAGGATCTGCCTCTAATGACCACATGGAGATCAGGTAGGCAGACAGGCTTGATGCATATTCATGACAAGTACGGTTCATCCCGCTGGTGGGAGCATACTAAAAGTTACAGCAAATTCCACCTTGTGCCGATTAATAAAATGTTTCATGCTTCTTCATTTATAGAGGAAAAATGTGTGAAATAAACCAACGTCAGGATCTCTTCTCCAGCATCTATGCCCCCATTCAGTGTGTTCCACTGAGGGTGCAGATCAGGCTAAGAGTTCGCCTTGACTCCATGTAATCCAGAGAACAAACAGAGAAAAACCTCAGGCACCGCACACCATAAAAGCCAAGCGTGTAGTAAGTGAAAGCAGCCTCAGCCTAGCTTCGTCCAGGCCACGCCCCGACATGTTTTGCCTCACCCACGGAGCTTAGTCATGGAGGTAGGGATATCCCTCTGGTAGTAAGGGTATACACTAAATTGCCAAAAGTATTGGGACGCCTATCTTTACACACATGAAAGACATGGAAGAGCGAGTTTGGGGTGGAGGAACTTGACTTGCCTGCATAGAGTCCTAACCTCAACCCGATAGAACACCTTTGGGATGAAGTAGAGCGGAGACTACGAGCCAGGCTTTCTTGTCAAACATCAGGGCCTGATCTTACAAATGTGCTTCTAGAAGAATGGTCAAACATTCCCATAGACACACTCCTAAACCTTGTGGACAGCCTTCCCAGAGTTGAAGCTGTTATAGCTGCAAAGGTTGGGCCAACTCAATATTGAACCCTACAGACTAAGAATGGGATGCCATTAAAGTTCATGGGCCAGATCCATAAAGAAGTTACGTCAGTGTATCTATTGATACGCCACATAACTTCTAGGATGCCCCGCGGCCGTCGTATCTTTGTTTTGTATCCACAAAACAATATACGACTGAATGGGGGCTAGATCCGACTGACGTACGTCTTAGTACGACGTCGGATCTTAGGTGCATATTTACGCTGGCTGATAGGTGGCGCTACGCCGCCGTAACTTTTGACGCAAGTGCTTTGTGAATACAGCACTTGCCTCTCAAAGTAGCGGCGGCGTAGCGTAACTACGATGCGCTACGCCTGCTTAAAATTACGCTGATCTACGTGGATCTGGCCCCATGTGTGGAAAGAAAGGCGTCTTAATACTTTTGAAAATATAGTGTATATTGTATTATGAGCCTCTGTGGTGATTAATTAGCAAACAAACAGGTAAAGACTAAAGAGGGGAAGAGAGGGAGAATAATGAGTGCTGCACAGGATAAAAAATAGCAATGGATTTGTATAGCTAGCAGCCACTTCTGGTCTTTATGTGTGACAAAATATCTAACATACAGTATATTGGCATGGATTTTAAAGAGCATGCGACTCCCAAACTATTAAGGAAGAAATTAAAACATTTAAATGAGAAAATTGGAAGGGTCTACATCCCATAAGACGTAATTTCCCTTTGGGAGTATCTCACCAAACATGACATTTTTGTTGCAGGGGATGGCCAAAATCTGACTTGTACCCTAGTGTAGACTTATGCGAAAATCAGTAAACTAATCACACAAGCAGGAAATTAAAGCGGATGTGCGCTGATTTTTTTTTATTAAAAGCCAGCAGCTACAAATACTGCAGCTGCTGACTTTTTTAATATTAGGACACTTACCTGTCCTGGAGTCCAGCTCCGTCCGCAGCAGATGACGAGCGATCGCTCGTCACTCTGCTGCTCCCCCGCCATCCTCAGTGAGGGAACCAGGAAGTGAAGCACTCCGGCCTCACTGCCCGGTTCCCTACGTCGCATGCGCGAGTCACGCTACGCCTGCCGATTGGCTCCCGCTATGTACTGGGAACCGAGTGTTCCCAGCACACAAAGGGGGAGGTGATGTCATGCCCGCAGTCTGCCCGAGACTGTTGTGGCCGGAAGTGGGTGCAAATACCTGTCTTTAGACAGGTATCTGCACCCCCCTCCCCCCTGAAAGGTGTCAAATGTGACACCGGGGGGGGGGGGGGGTTCCGATCAGCATGAGTTCCACTTTAGGGTGGAGCTCCGCTTTAAATAACCTTAATGATGTTGCTTTTTCTAGATGTACACAAGACATTCAATAAACGATCGTGGTCCTATTTATGTACTGCTCTAACTCACAGAGTGCTGGGCAGCCCCTTTTTGAAATGGGTGGACGCACTTTATAGCTTTCCATCAGCAATCGTTAAATATCTTGGATTAGAGTCTTCTTTGTTTTCATTACTTCCCAGCCCTTGCCAGGGACACTCCCGATTACCATTACTGTTTATCCTGGCGCTTGAACCCCTGTCTGCACATATCAGATCTAACATGAACGTTTGAAGTATAGAATTTGCAGTGGTCTCAAATAAGGTTGTTTGCCAATATTATTTTATTTATATATTACTTCCCTCTACACTTATCTTCCTAACCAATTATCTCTTTTGACGGGATTTGCATCTATCTAGGGCATACATGTCAATCAAACTAAATCGTATGCGGTGAATGTGACCCTGCCTGAATTGCTACAGCAATCCTTACAAGCTCAATTCCCGTTTTAATGGATGCACACTATTCCGTATCTAGGCACCGTGCTCACTGCAGCGCACAGCTCCCTATTTAGAGTTACCTTCTTCCATCTAAATCTCTTAAAACCCTATTGGTGTCCTGGGATAATACCTACAATCTGTTTGCTTGGTCGTATACATGCCATTAAAATGACCTTCCTCGCTAAACTTCTATATCCCTTTGGAGTTTTACCTATCCCAATATCGTCACATAACCCCCACTCTCTGCAACTCCAAGTATTTAAATTTATTTTGGGTTCCGACTAGACCCAGACAGCAAGGCATGGAGCGAAAACAAATAAAAATAGCGTAGGGCAGACATGACCGTGTAAAGAGGGGAGACAAGTTATGGAGGGGTTAATAGTTGGGTAGTTTTGATCTAGGACGGGGGCTTACCTGATTGGGGGTAGAGTGTGGCTGGGTGGGGTCTGGGCATCTAGTTTTTTTATTAAAAATAAACTTGTTATACTTGCCTGCTCTGATTTTGCACAGAGCAGCCCAGATCCTCCTCTTCTCGAGTCCCGCTTTAGCTCTCCTGGCCCCTCCCTCCTGTTAAGTACCCCACAGCAAGCAGCTTGCTATGGGGCACCCAAGATGAGCCGTAGCTCCCAGTGTCCATTCAGACATGGAGCTGTGGCTCAGCCCGGCCCCCTTTCTCTCCTCATTGGCACACTGACTTTGATTGACAGTAGCGGGAGCCAATAGCACCACGCTGCTGTCTCAGCCAATGAGGAGGGGAGTCCCGGACAGCCGAGTGTCTTGTGCAACATCGCTGGATCTAGATGCACCCCAGGTAAGTATTAGGGGATGAGGGGGATGACAGCAGACTTGATGAAACTATTTTATCTTCAGGACACTCACTAGCTGACCCCCATCCACTGACTCTACTAGTTAAAGGGGTGACCCTCACAGGACAGGCCCCATGACACAGATCTGTACTCACTCTTGGCAGAAACAGATCCTTCCTGGTGTCTCCCTTCCAGTCAGCTCTCTCTGCAGGACATCTGGGTTGCAGCTTTACTCGGATTCAGGCCCTCAGATCATCCACCTGAGGCCTCATGGCAGTCTGTGCGGAGGAGGGGCAACCACCCCCTCTCGTCACTCTCCAGCCGAAGACCTAGAGCACATGTGCTATTGGCATATACTGTATACTGTCACCTAGCATGCACTGAGGCACTTTCCTCTGCCAATGGCCAGGGCTGTAACTATGCCTATGCTCTCATTTGTCAGGTTTCCTCCCACTATCCAATATGCCCAGTCCTATTGGACCAGTGTGAAACATTCCGACAACATGAGCAGACCCTACCAATGGATCCCTGCTCCCTCATAGGCAGAGAGAATCTAAACTTGCATGGCAGCCTTCCTGGTGAGCAGAAAGACCCCAAAACTATACTCTCTTTTAGCACCTATTTTTTTTAGTGGATGTATATGAATTATTTTTGGAGAATAAAGGTATTGTTTAGAGTCTCTTTAAGTCTGATTTCATCTGATCCCAATATAATATCCTCCCCACCTCCTTGGCTTATGGAAGAATACTGTAGCAAAATAATATAATAATTTCAAGGGCCAACGCAGCTGTGTGCCTGGAGGCGGCCTTACTGGGCTCTCTCAATGATTTGGGGAACCTGGTGTATCGAGGTTCTGGGGCCTACGCTGACCTGCCGCACCCGACTAGGATGACTCTCAGAGTATGGGTGGTAGCTAGGAAGAGGTTGCACAGACAGAATTCCTGGTCGCCCTTTCAACCACTATGAGGTAATCCTAATCTCCCACACTTCCGGTCCATTCCAGACCCACAAGTCTGGGTGAAACATGGTATCAGGGCCCTTAGAGACATTATGCCGCAGGGACGTTACTTGGATACAAGAACCTTTCGTTCAGGTTTTGTCTACCTAGATGGATGTACTTCCGTTATTGCCAGGTATGTCACACCACTAGGGCCCAACCGGGGGCCTATCTCCATGACCATGGATCCCATAGAGGAGCTCTTGGCCCAGGAGTCCTTGACCAAACCCCTCTCTTCCCTGTATATGTTGCTACTTAGCTTGATTCCCCCAAGCTGGAGAGGCTCTGGGAGGCCTGGAAAATGGATATCCCCACATTGGAGAGAGAGGACTGGAATGAGTGTTTTGAGGATAGTTTAGGGCTGGTTATTTCCTCTAGGGACAAAATGATACAAACCAAGTTCCTACATAGGGTATATTATACTCCACAGAGATTGCACAGACTGTACCCCCAGAGGGATCCATTATGTGGCAGATGTCAGCTGGAAATTGGCACGTATTTCCATATGTTTTTCTGCTGCCCCAAGGTGACACAGTTCTGGGTGACAGTTTTTGAGGTTATTAACATGCACCTCTAGTTGTCCTTGGCAGTGTCTCCTGAATTGGCACTACGTGGTATACAGGCGGATGACCAGAGGCCCCGCTTATACTAAACTCCTGATCTCTTATCTTATGTATTATGCAACAAAAAGCCATTCTACATTAGTGGAACCCCGCCTCGCCTCCAACAGTGACTTTATGGGAGAACTCCATTAATAATGCCTTACCGCTATATAAAATGACTTATCTAAACAGGAAATACTCCAAAAAGTTTTATGGCATCTGGTTGCCATGGACAGCGTGAGTGGCCTGATAGCCTCCATATATAAATGTTGGTTGTCCTTCCTCCCAATCCCTCTCCCCTTCCCTTCCCCCCGGTCCCAATACCCTTCTTTTCCCTTCCCTCACTATTGACCCTCTTCAGGTGGTTCAAAATTGCAGACACTGAACAATTAATGTTGGCTCCAAATTAAAAATCTTCGTTACCTTACTAACAAATTTGGTTCATACATTGTTCATATTTTTTGCCAAACTGTACGTACCCTGTATATACAATCCTGTATTGATCTGTAACAGCTAACATCGACTTGACTGTTGTACCAAACTTGTCTTTTCTATAATAAACTGACATTTTTGACGCTGAAAAATATAATAATTATATTGAATGTTGTACTCTGACAAAAGCACCATTCTGTGATTTTTATGTTTATTCAGACGGTCAACTAAGGCGATGCTCGTATGGAAATATTTATGTTCTGGAGTAATGCAAAGAACGACCTCATCAATGCAATGTCCTTGATTAAAGTTCAGAGGAATGGCTTTCTCCTTGAATTCTGACATTTGATGGAATGAGATTGCTGGGAGCATGATTCAGCAGAGGCGTGCTGTGTCACATCAGCTCATCAATTGATCCTTACTTACTGAGACTGCACTACCTACATGTATAATGTTAATGAGTATCATCACTCATTGACACCGCACACACCACACGGTGCAGTCTACAGACGCGCTCTCCTCTTCTTTTTCTCCTTCCTATATCTATTCCTTTCTTCCTCTTTTTTCTCTGCACTTCTTCATCTGTTTCTTTCTCTCTCTGTTTTTCCTAGCAATATAAGATTTACATGAATAAATTAATTGCATGTCAAAATATCTAGTAAAAGGGTATTTTTTCAAAAAAGCTGAAACTTATTATTAGAGACCCTGTCAGGTTACTATTATTATTATTATTGCTATTCAGGATTTTTATAGTGCCAACAGTTTGAACAGCTCTTTACAAAATAAAGGCAGACAGTACACTTACAATACAATCCAAGACAAGAGAGTAATGCCGTGTACACACCATCACTTTATGTGATGGAAAATAACGACATTTTCTGTGAAGTAAAAAACAACGTTTTTGAAACTTCAATTTTCAAAAACGACGTTGCCTACACACCATTGTTTTTTCACAATGCTCTAGCAAAGCGAGGTTACGTTCACCACTTTTTTCCATTGAAGCTCGCTTCATAACTAGCTTCTGGGCATGCGCGGGTTTAAAAACGTTGTTTTAAACGTAGTTTTTTGCTACACACGGTCAATTTTTGTGAAACAAAAAACGATGTTTTGAAAAACGACACAAAAAATTGAAGCATGCTTCAATTTTTTTTGGTCGTTTTTCACAAGACATAAAACAACGTTTTCCCCCACACACGGTCATTTAAATTGACATTTTTAAAAATGTCAGTTTTTTTCATCACATAAAGTGATGGTGTGTACGCGACATAAGGATGGCCCTGCTCACGAAAGCTTACAATTTCAAAAGGAAGGGGAAAGTGGTACAAAAGATAAGCATGAAGCAAAAAAATAAAGATAATAAAATAAGCGAAGGGCTGGCATGACTAAGTAAACAGGGAGACAGGCAGAGAGAGGGTTAACAGCTTATCACAAGATAGGAGGTTACGTACCAGGATTGGTGGGTTTGAAGGCTTAGGAGGGGCTTTGATGTAGTCTAGGTGGATGAGATTTCCAATGGAATCCAATGGACGAAAAATACATTTCTCACCTTTCTGCCTTGGAATTTTGGATTTGTTTGCATCAGTGTCATGTGGCATGGCAGCTGGGATCTTTGGAGGCCTTCAAAATTAACAGTGTTATCACATATTACTGAGTCGTTGTGTTGCAGCTGGGGACCTTTAATGCCACGTGCACACGATCGGTTTGTCTGATGAAAACGGTCTGATGGACTGTTTTCATCAGACAAAACCGATCGTGTGTGGGCCCCATCGGTTATTTATCCATCGGTTAAAAAATTAGGAACTTGTTTTAAAATTATCTGATGGATAAAAAAACCTATAGAAAAAAAACGATCGTCTGTAGGCACATCCATCATTTAAAAATCCACACATGCTCAGAATCAAGTCGGCGCATACTCGGAAGCATTGAACTTCATTTTTTTCAGCATGTCGTTGTGTTTTACGTCACCGCGTTCTGACATGATCGGGTTTTTAACTGATGGTGTGTAGGCGCGACTGACCATCAGTCAGCTTCATCGGATAACTGATGGAAAAATCCATCAGACCGTTTTCATTGGATGGACCGATCGTGTGTACAGGGCATTAGTGTTGCGCAGATACAAAAGCAAGTTTTGATTCTTTAGTGCCTTCAACGATGGGCAACCTTGATTATTGATTTTCACAGTTATTATTATGTTCTTGTATTAGTCATTTATTAATTAATGGCTAATTTTCCATACGTATTGACCGAGTAGAGATCAACTGCCCAGGTGGAAGAGGTCAGGCTTGGTCTCTCAGAATCCTAAGTCCGGAAGGCAATATAGTGCAAATCCCTCATCAAGGCCACTATAAGGCCCCATGCACACGAGACGCTGCTAAACTCGAGTTCAGAGGCATTTGGGCATTTTTTTCAACTGCCCCTGAACACATTTAATGTTATCCTATGTGTCCATGCACACAATCACGTTTTTTGGCGGTTTAAAGTAGTTGGGTTTATGTCCGTTTTTTCAGACGCAAAATTTTGGGTTCAGAAGCTTTTTTTTTTTTTCAGCTGCAAACGAGGTAAAACGCCGCGAAATTCACGGCAAAAACGGGCGTTTTAAACGCCGGTTTTTGCCTTTGAAAACGCGATTATAGAGGTGTTTGTAATTGCTTCTCGTGTGCATGGGGCCTTAGAGGAATGCCAAGTCCAAGCCGAATTAAGTGTAGCACTACCCCCAGAAGAGCTGCTGGTTGTTTTGGGTGGCACATTTACCTCATGGCTCCCCCGAATTCCTAGGGGTGAATGATGCGTATTGCATTTGGTAGAAGTAAAGGAATGTCCGCAACAGGTGTTCTTTGCTGTGCTCTTTATTACCCAGCCGGGTAAAAACAATAAACTTGTGGTGAGGGAAGTAAAGTTGAAGAAGAAAGGAGAACAACAGATTCAGGCATGATGATAGGGAAACAGTCCTGCTCCCAAACGTAACACTTCTCTGTGCCACTCCTGCCTGAGTGGGTTTAGTGTACCCGGACAGGCCTCTCTCACTGACCTGGCAGCCGGAGTATCACTCGAACATTTGTAGGATAAAGTCCCTGCCACAGACCCTCCTTGGTGAACTTGAACCCGAGGAAAAGTCTCTGCCACAGACCCTCCTTGGTGAACTTCAGGGAGACACCTCTGTCACAGGCTCTCTCTGGATTGTAGTTACGGAGATAATCCTCCTTAGATGAATTACGCCTGGATCTCCTTCAACTTGTCGCCCAGGTACCGACTGACAGGTGATCAATCCTTCAGTGTCCGGCTACCTTGATCCCCGGTGGTTTGTCGATGCCCTTTTGGATCGCTTGCCTCTCAATGGCGCTTCTCAGATGGACTCCCCACCGAACAGAAGTACAGCTTGGGATCCTCAAAGGTGGGAACCCAGCCGCTCGCTGGGTCCCCGTCGCTGTTCAGATGCTCCGGGCCAACATGGTCCCGGAACCAGGAACACAGCGTGGCACGCACGCCCCGGCCAGGTAGGCCATAACGCTGGGGCGCCGTGATGTGGTCACCCTAAAGGTGGGTGCCACACTCGAAGAAGAAGACCCAGAACCAATGGCGTCTGCCTCATAAATACCCCTCCCAGCATGCACAGCGAGGTCAAACCCTCCTGATTGGCTGCTGGGAAAGAGCACCCAAACCTTGACTCCACTGCTGCCATCTGCAGCACCGGGGGTTGGAAGAACACCCCAGCGCAACAGAATAAGCCCACAGCACAGCCAAGCTGAGACAGAGACCCTGTTTTGCACTTAACAATCTGGATCAGAGTTTAGCTACACTCTTATCTACCTCCTAAATTTAACTAGCACTGGTACTGTAAAGGTACAGTAAAGGGACTGTTGAGCCCGAAGATTGCCACAGTTGGCCTGTTGTTTATGGGGTTAAAGGCCTTATTCATCCAAGTTTCCCTTTCCCTTCTATCCTTGCAAATTAAGATGGGAACCATTGAAGCTACAAATGTTTCATCATCTGGGAGGAAAATCCTTTTGCCACAGAGGATTCCTTCTGTCAAAACCAGGGGCTGCTACCTGGAGAGGGTAAACCCTTAGTTCACAAATACACTTTGCGAAGACACTTTGACAGAGACACTTTACGAAGATACTTTGCTAAGGGACACTGTGAAGATCTGTGAAGGGCAAAAAAGCTCTTGTGTTTGCTCAAGTACTGTTTGGAAAAGAAAGAGAAAGGACAATTTGCGAAGATACTTCATTCTGCAAGGACACTTTGCAAAGATTCTGTTAGGCCAGTGGGCCAGTGTAACTTGTGGAAGTTGCTACACTGTGAAAAAGGGAGTAGTAGCTCATTGTTTCTTCAGAAAAGGAGAGTTGCCAGAGAGAAAGGGCTCCCTTAAAGAATTTCTACAAACACTCACAAGTAGGCCAGCTATTGCTCAGGCTCCAGCAATAACAGCAGGCCGCCAGGAGAAGCTGTGCTGCCTCAATTCCACAGAGGAAGGCACACTGCAGGCATTAGTCCTCTTCATCCTAACTTGTGGGTCAACACTGAGCATGCGCGGGATCGAGCAGTGAATGCTGGGAAATAAGCATTCACCGCATCCAGGAAATAGGTGCTTGTGGGCTTCACTTGCCCACAAGCAAAATGGAAACGTCCCTCTACGCTTTTTAAAACTTATCCTTGAGAACGATAACGGATTGCGGATGTTTTAGAAAACCTAAACAGTGAGTATTGATTTGTAATGAGGTAAACAATTGAATGGACAAAAAAAACAAAAAACTAATTGCCGCGGGACCTCCACTTTAATGCGATAGGCTGCACACACCAAATGTTCCAGCTTTGAGTCACACGCAGATTCTTAAACTCTTTCACAGATTTTCTGATCTTCAATGTGCCGTGGTAACCTATAATAGATCTACCATTTATAAAGTGCACAAGGCTCTTTGTCAGGTTACATATATCAGAGCTGACAGATTTAAACCTAAAAATACATTAACTAACACAAAAATAAGTCAAACATTGCATCATCATTTATGAAAAATCTTTGTATGCAAACCAAATTTTACTTACAGTCATACATCCACTTTCATACTATTAGCACTCTATCCCAAATTGATTGTCCACTTGGGCATTGTGTCTTGGACTGGTGCCCTGCACAAAAGCATTTGAAGTACGTGTTTAGCCAGTCAGCTGCCAGCAGTTTCGCCCATCTGCTCCTATGGATTGCTGCCTGTTTGCAAGTTTGTTGGTCCATTTAACTTTGAACACATGCCAATAAAACTCATTTTACTGGAATTTTTTTTACATATGCTCTTCTGATTAACTTTTGTTTTCTTAATTATAAGTGTTGTTTGATCTAAGGCCCCGTACACACCATAGAATCTATCCGCAGATAAATCCCATCGAATGGGTTTCAGCGGATAGATTCTATGGTGTGTACACTCCGGCGGATATTTATCCGAATTCCAGCAGATAAATATTTGTCGACATGCACAGAATATCTATCCGCTGGAATCGGATCCCACGGATGGATCCGCTCGTCTGTACAGACTCACCGGATCCATCCGTCCAAAGGGATTCCCCGCACGCGTCGTAATGATTTGACGCATGCGTGGAATTCCTTATATGACAGCGTCGCGCCCGTCGCCGCGTCATAATCGCGGCGACGGCGCGACACGTCATCGCCAGAGGATTTCGGCGCGGATTTCAATGCGATGGTGTGTACACGCCACACGCCGCTGGACCGTATCCGCGGATAAATCCTCTCGTGTGTATGGGGCCTAAGGGACACAAAAGTGTATGTATAAGGACACAAACAAATCACACTTACAATTCTATTTGTTAAGAAGGTTCTCATAATGTTGTTGCATATTACATCTCTTCTCCTAGTTCCACCTACCTCCCTACCGGTACCCACCCGTGACAAGCTGGAAATTAGATTAATGAGAATGTCCCTTTAGGAATCTGCACACAGTCTCATGCCAGCTTGATTGTTATGTTGAATTATCAGATTGGTGTAGAATCATAGACCAGAGGGCTCGTCCTTGGTAAATGGGATTAAAAGATTGGACCTATACATTCTGGGCCAGATTCACAAAGGACTTACGACGGCGTATCTCCCAGTACGCCGTCGTAAGTCCGAATGTGCACCGTCGTATCTTTGCGACTGATTCATAGAATCAGATACGCCTCACTGTTGCCAAGATACGAGCGGCGTAAGTCTCCTACGCCGTCGTATCATGGGGTGCATATTTACGCTGGCCGCTAGGGGCGCTTCCGTATATTTCCGCGTTGAATATGCAAATGAGGCAGATACGCCGATTCAGAAACGTACTTGCGCCCGTCGGATTTAGCTACGCCGTTTACGTAAGGCGTCGGTCCGGCGTAACTTTACCCCTCATAAAGCAGGGGTAAGTCATGTTAGGTATGGACGTCGGAAACGTCGGAACAGCGTCGTATTTTACGTTGTTTGCGTAAGTCGTATGTGAATGGGGATGGGCGTAGGTTACGTTCACGTCGACTAAGCATTGAGCCGGCGTAACTTAGGGAAAATTTTTTAAGTGATACTGAGCATGCGCCGTTCGTTAGGCGTGTCATTTACGTGGGGTCACGATTTATTTCCATACAACACGCCCCCTACCAGCCTACTTTGAATTACGCAGGCTTACGCCGGCCCATTTACGCTACGCCGCCGCAACTTACGGAGCAAGTGCTTTGTGAATACTGCACTTGCCTGTCTAAGTTGCGGCGGCGTAGCGTAAATATGATACGCTACGCCCGCACAAAGATACGCCCAGATACGTGAATCTGGCCCTCTATATATTGAACTCATGGGGCATATTGAAAATAGCTGTCTTTCTAAAGCCTCGTACACAATTTTATGGCCATAATTGTCTGATGGACATGTTGTGTCGGAAATTCCGAAGGTGTGTATGCTCCATCAGACAATTGTTGGCTGAATTAACGACAACAAAAGTTGGCTGTTCATACACATCAACTGTTGGGCAATAAATCTGTTACGTTGCTTTATCCGATCGTGTGTATGCAAGTTGGTCCAACTAAAATCCGATGTACAACACACACATGCTCTGAACCAATGTTAAACATCAGCCAACAATAGCAGAAGTTGTCCAAAGGGTGGTGGTCAAGAGCTGAAAACCACATGGTTTGGTGAATGTTGGCTGAAAATGTTGTGCCATGTGTATGCAGAACAAGGTCATGGACAACGCCCTTCGGACCAAAATCCACTGAAAAGTTGGTTGGAAGTCTGATTGTGTGTACGAGGCTTTACTTTCCTCCTTATCCTGATTTCTTTCTTCTTTTTTGCTTTGTTTCTTTCTTCCTAAAGCCTCATACATACGGTTGGCCATTCGAGCGTCTGATTTTTGTCAAAAGGATCTCGTTTTGCATACTAACTGTACCCAATTGTCGTGCCACAAACACGAACGTAGTGACGTACTACGAGGAATTTCAGCTCTTGGGTGCCACCCTTTGGGCCCCTTCTGCTAATTTCGTTGTTTGGTGAGCATTGATTCCGAGCATGCTTGTTTGTTCTTTCGACTTTTGTGTGATGGATTTGTGTACTGACCATACGAAAATCTGACGTCAGACCATTGTCCACCAAAAATCTACCAGCCTGCCATCCAACATTTGTTGGCCGAAAATGTTGGACAACAATTGTCAAAAGGAGCGTACTAACGGTTAGATTTTAGGACAACAGTCTGTCAACAGACACAATCCCCTTCCAACAATCGTATTGTGTGTACGAGACTTAAGTTACATATAAATTAATGTTGGGAATTTGTTTATTTGATCTGACGGTACAACTAAAAACTCACAGTGGGAAATACTCATTATGGGGAATACGCCAATGGAACCAATTATGTTATATTTTTAACTTGCATCCTTTGCACTTCACCTAGGAAGCTGTAGATTGGAGCCCCTTCATGGTGTGTGCATGATAAAATGTTAGACAGAATATGCTGTATAGGGATAGGGGATACAAGTAGACCCCAAGCAAGACAACCGTATATTAAAGTATATGAACACTGTGAATATTTTAAGTATGCCTATGCTTATGTTGGAGCATATTGTTGTACCTATTTTTGTACACTGACAAAAATGGGGGAAAAATAAAAATAAAGATTTGACCATCACTATATTAATGTCTTCAACAATTTTAAGCCTAAGGGCTATTTGAGGTGACAGAGAGTCGACTGAGTTGCACTGTAGAAAAAAAATGATTGCTTAGACTTGAGGAAATATAGCATTACATTAATTTGAATCCATTATATTTGGAGGCAATTGGTGGTTGGCCAAGCTGACTCTTGCCAACGTTACAGATGGAGGAGGCTAAATTGGCTTTACAGTGTTTTAGCTTGGCTTGCTAATTAAGTTGCTTATTAAGTTACTTGCTTTACGCCACTCAAGTCAAGCAAAAGGACGTACAGTATAACAAAATGCAAACTTTATTATTACCTCTCTTGAATTTCTGCTGCTTCCTTTGCTCCCTCTATTTGTCCTATTTACCATTATCACCAAGAAAAAAAGAACAGGGGTCATGGGACTTTATATGAGGCTTTATATGAGGCTTCGTGTCTGAAAAAATCAAATATATCGAAAAATGTATTAAATGTCACAATCCTAACAGGGAAATCTTTGTTGCCATGAGAGACTGCTGTGTAATCAATCCAATAAATGAAATACCAATAATGAATATGAAATTATATAGTGTGTATCATATTAAATGGTACACGGATTATGCAGACAAAGGCATTATTCAAATTGTAATAATAACATTGACATATTTAATTTTCATTTTGGATATATGTGATTAGTAAAGCAATCACAATCAATAAATAGACATACAGATATAGTGAACATGATTATCCTATAGATATATATACACAATAAGATTGATAAAAATTCATTGTTGGACAAACTTGACTTGGCATCCCTGAGCATGGACTTGACGAGTTTCTTGGCGTTTAAAGCCAGTTACCAGGAGTGGGGTGCGTAAATGTCAACTAGGATAGTAAATAAATGGACAATTAGGTCACTAAAGTCTCAAATGGGTTAAATCATGCTTTCAATAGGCCTTTGTCTGCATGATCCGTGTACCATTTAATATGATACACACTATATAATTTCATATTCATTATTGGTATTTCATTTATTGGATTGATTACACAGCAGTCTCTCATGGCAACAGAGATTTCCCTGTTGGGATTGTGGAATTTAATACATTTTTTGATATCTTTGATTTTTTCAGACACACATCCTTGCCTCATATAAAGTCCCATGACCCCTTTCCTTTTTTCTCCGTATCCAGGGATGGAGGCTTGGTTTGTGTTATTTGAGGGTTCCATTGGGTCAATTGCTTTTTATCATTATCACGAAGAGTAAAAGTGAAAATAAAGATCCCAACAGAACAGGAAAAGAGGGGAAATCTTCCAATGGGGACACTGGGTCAGGTTTCCCTTACTTTGGAGAGATTTCCTCCCACTTCCTGCTTGGCTATACAACTCGAAGTGAAGGGAAATCTCCCCAACGGGATATACAGATGGCCAAAAAATGACAGGGGTTATAACCCTTCCTTACTCTATCCAAAAAGGGTGTGCCTTTAGTTATACTTATGTATATAAACCCAAGAACAAAAATGTATTATATTGCAGCCTTACCGGTCTTCAGATGTGGCGTTTTATTTTTCAGGCTTTTTTCCTAGTGATCATTACACACACTTCCTGTCCCGACAATGCTCACCCACTCTACTGTATCTATGGAGGATCAGTGTAGTCATCATAGGACAGAGCTGCAATAACTTCCTTCTCTCTTCTTTTCCAGAACATGAGGGAGGTGTTCTGTAGTTCACAGAGAGAACTAAAAACAATGTAACTGAGTTAGCGTGGGCAGATAGCAAAATAGGTTTTTAGCTCATAAATACATATAGCAAAACACTTTCAATTCTATATTTATAGCGCAAGCTCACCTTTAACAAAAAAAGAAAGAATATATTTACAGCAAAAAAGTGTATGTATTATTATTTTGCAAATCAGCCTGCAAAGCATTGCAACCATGATCAGTAGATCACAGGTGCAATGCTTGGCTCCTGCAGACTCTTACTTTATATCTGTACCAAGGTCCAGGCTTTTAGTTAGAAAGCTAAAGGAAGTGTCAATGGACTATGCATGCAGTAATCCCCCCATTGAGAACTACAAGTCAATCTGCCACAGTGGCCACACACAGGTCACATTTTTTTAATGCCCATTGAAGCCCACAAGATGTGTAGGTAAGTCTTGGGGCAGTTCTGGTAGCAGTACACAGAAGAACCCAATCAACATGGTGGCTGCTTCAGGGGTGAGGGCTAAACCCCTTATATATACTTTCCTGCTGTGGTTCCAGGACAGGGAGTGATGGAAAATATTTGAAGAAGGAGCAAATACAGAAATTGATAAACTGACAAGGGTTTTAACTCTTTTGTACGCTATTCAAAACGTTATATACTTTAATTACAGGTGTCTCCAGCTGACCATCTCAACAGAGTTCCCTATATGTGGGGGTTGCAGTAGTTTAGATAAAGTCACGGAGCAGTACGGCAAGGTACCCATACCGACTACCCTGAGTTGTGCTTTTGGTTATGGCAGCCCTCACCTCACTGTGCCATTGCCTCACTGTGCCATTCCCTTACTGTGCCATTGCCTCGCCTCAATTCGCTGATCTTCCTTCCTTTATGCCTGGCAGAGTGAGTCAGACTGCGGGCGTCCATTTTTTAAAAGCCGCACCTCCTACTCATGCTGTTCTGTGATAGGCGGAACACTCAGTTTCCCAGAAGAGCTTGTGTTCAGCCTATCACGGACATCCTCTCGTCCGAGGCCGAGGACGAGACGATGTCTGTGATAGGCTGATTTTTGAGCCATATTTTTAAGTGTAAAAGGTCGTCTTATACGCCGGCATATATGGTATATATAATCATGTAAACATTAGAATAAAACTGACAACTATAGTTTCCCTCCTATGGAATTATGTAGCTCAGCCAATCCAAGATGCAGCATAGAGGACTTCTTCCATCTCAGGGCACCATGATAGTGTGACCCATAGGTGTGCGCAGCATATTGCATTAGGGTGTGCACCCCAAAGCAATAGGGCAGAAGGCCAATGGACAGTGTCGGTAGAGCAGTGGACGATGTCAACAGGGCAGAGATTAGTGTCAGTTTATTTTTTTATTATTACTTTTACAAATTTTTTTTTTTACAATATTATTATTATTATTATTATTATTATTTTTTTTACAATATTTACAATTATTAATTATTAATATTTTACAATTTTTTTTAGGAGCCCCATGGGGCCCTAGGTGAAATATTAGGGCTCTAAACAGACCCCTTATGTCTCACTTTTGAGACAGTGAAAGGGACTGAGGACAGAGATTCCCCAGTCCCTTTCTCTGCCCAGCACATGGTCATTAGGGTGTGCTCAGGCACACCTGGCACACCCTGTGCGCACGCCTATGGTGTGACCAGAATCAGAGAATAAGCCAAAAGTAGAAGATCCCGGAACTCATTACCGTCTGCTGGAAAGTTAATAACGTCCTGCTAGTTTTAGAAAGTTGGGGTGCTGAAGCTGAAATGATTTATGAAAAGGTAAATCCCATCTGTCTTTATCCTTAAACACACAGCATTAATTATCTCTCAACTTTAATTAGCGGACATCTCTCATTCTTCATCCCTCCCGCCCTCCGCAGATAAAAATCGCTTGACTGCTCTTCAATGATTGAGTTTCTTTTTTTTTTCTTACACATTACAGACTGGAGAATCACTCATTAGGATTCACTGCCACGAATCTCCTGTCTACTTGCCTTAAGAAGAACAGAAATGCTACTTTTATCCCCAGTCTACCTTTCAGAGTCTGGCCCACTTGACCCGCACTGTCTTGTCAAATCATCCTTATTATTTTGGTTATCTGCCATCTATCAACTTGAAGTCTGAGACAGCAGCTAGATAGAATGTTTGCAGCGTTAGAGGCATTTTTTATTTATTTTTGGCTGGGCTATGTCAACTTTATTCATTGGTAAGAATAGTTTTGGTGCTGTCGAAAATTAAGTATTTATGCCAAGAATGAAAAGTAGCTGGGAATGGTTATTCTTCCTTTTTAAGATTTACTTTAGGCCGTTCTAGACATTAAAAAAAGGAAAAAGTCCTTTTCATTTTTTATTTTGAAGTGACCCTACTGTGAACCTTCCCAACAGTAGGAAAAAAAGAGACAAAGAGACACGTTTGGTTTTGCCCTTCCCTGTTAGCGCAAATTCAGTTTTTTAGGCAGATTCAGAAAGACTTAGGCTGGCGTATCAGTAGATACGCCAGCCTAAGTCTGAATCTGCGCAGACGCAAATTTAAGCGTATTCTGGTAACCAGATACGCTTAAATTAGGCTAAGATACAAGCGGCGTAAGTGTCTTATACCGTCGTATCTTAAAGTGTAATTTTTAGGCTGGCCGCTAGGTGGCGCTTCCATTGCGGTCGGCGTAGAATATGTAAATCACTAGATACGCCTATTCACGAACGTACGCCCTGCCGACGCAGTACAGATCTGCCGTTTACTTAAGGCATTTTCAGGCGTAAAGTTATTCCATCAAATAGCTGGACTAGTAATGTTAAGTATGGCCGTCGTTCCCGCGTGGAAATTTTACGTCGTTTGCGTAAGTCGTCCGTGAATAGGGCTGGACATAATTTACGTCCACGTTGAAACCAATAGGTCCTTGCGGCGTACTTTGCCGCAATGCACACTGGGATATGTACACGGACGGCGCATGCGTCGTTCCTAAAAAACATCAATCACGTCAGGTCAACCCATATTGACATAAAACACGCCCCCTCAGCCAAATTTGAATTAGCCGCGCTTACGCCCGCCGCATTTACGCTACGCCGCCGTAACTTAGCAGGCAAGTACTTTGTGAATACAGTATTTGCCTTGCTAACTTACGGCGGCGTAGTGTAAATACGATACGCTACGCCGCCGCAAGGATGCGCCCGCATACCTGAATCCAGCTATTTGTGTCCATCCCTCCATCCCAACCCTTCAAAACCATTTTGCCAGGTGTAAAGTTTTCCTTACCTAAGGAAGCCACTAATAACTTACCCGAGTCCCCTCATCCAGGTCTCTTTCTGACGCCGTTTCCTCCTGCTAGGACAGCTAACCCAGCACCACGTGTTAAGCCCCGAACACACGATCGGATTTTCTGATGGGACTTGTGTGATGGCAGGGCTTTGTCGGAAAATCCTACCGTTTGTATGCTCCATCAGACAATTGTTGTTGGATTTTCCGACAACAAATGTTGAATAGCATGCTTTAAAATTTTCCGACAACAACTGTGTCGGATTATCCGATCGTGTGTACACAAGTCCGCCGGAAAAAAAATCCAAAGTACAAACACGCATGCTCAGAAGTAATGCTAACCATAGCACAACATTAGCAGAAGTTGGCAAAGGTTGGCCCTAAAAAGCTAAAAAAAACAATGTTGTTTCGTATTAGTTGATCTTTAGATCCGCGTAACCTATGTGATTTAAGATCCGCCACCGCAAGTTTTTGAGGCAAGTGGTTAATTCACAAAGCACTTACCTCAAAACTTGCGGCAGCATATCGTAAATCCCCCGGCGGAATTCAAATTCCGCGGCTAGGGGGAGTGTAGTATTTAAATCAGGCGCGTCCCCGCGCCAATTTAACTGCGCATGCGCCGTCCGCAAATTTTCCTGGCGTGCATTGCTCCCAATGACGTCGCTTTGGCGTGAGCGTAACTTGCATCCAGCGCTTTTGTGAATCGACTTACGCAAACAACGTAAAATTTCAAAATTTGACGCGGGAACGACGGCCATACTTAACATTGGCTGCGCCTCATAGACCCAGGGGTAACTATACACCGGAAAAAGCCGAACGCAAACGACGTATAAAAAAAGCGCCGGGCGGTCGTTCGTTTCGGAATCGGCGTAACTGCTCATTAGCATAATCGTCGCGTAAAAGATAGGGAAGCGCCACCTAGCGGCCGGCCTGGAATTGCAGCCTAAGATCCGAGGGTGTAACACAGTTACACCTGTCGGATCTTAGGGATATCTATGCGTAACTGATTCTCTGAATCAGTCGCATAGATACGACCGGCACAACTCAAAGATATGACGGTGTATTAGGAGATACACCGTCGTATCTCTATGTGAATCTGGCCCATCATGTGTACAGGGCTTTAGAGGTTGAAGCGGGAAGTTTGGGGGTAAATTTGGATCATGCCTATACAAATTCTTAAAGATTTTTGTTTCTCACACCACTCTAACTTTGGCTCCCTCTTCAACAGGTGGCGCTCTAGGCAACTGACAAGTTTGTGTATGCCTAGACAGAGTTCTGTGTAAGATTAACATTTGTCTCATTGTAATTATTCTATCTCTTTCCAACACTCGTCAGACTGGTGCTGAGTTTACAACACTTATAATGGATCTTCCAGTAACCTTGAAATGTAAATTTTCCTGACATGTTACATAGTTAATGACATTTTCATTATCAATACTTTTGTAATTAGAGCCCATAATGTAGTAGAATTTTAATTACTGTTAGGAGTCCAAAAAAAGTCACATCTCCCCTTTTGTATGCACGATTAACCTTTATCATTAGCATTGTTTAGTGTGCCTGCTTAAATAAGAGATTTAATGTAATGAAGACATTAAAAGACTTGGCAGGAGCAGACAGTGTGACACTTAAAGGGACACCATCACCAGAGGAAAAAAAACAGATCTTCCTATATCTAGAGATGTACTAATCATATAAATACTTAAAGCGGATGTAAACCCCCTTTCATCCTTTCTAAACTACTACCATAGTGCTGATCTATAAGGATATAGATGCCTCCTGCATGTATCCTTACCTGTCAAATGTCTCCCCTCTGTCTGTTATGAGAACTAAAAAACTGCAGATTATGTGGGTGGATCTGTTGTCTGGAGCTCTGTGGGTGGAGTCGTGATGTCAGTAGACTCCCCGCCCACCTCTGCACTCCCCTTACACTAAATTCTGCTATGATCACTAACGTCCAGTCAAAATCCAGAAAAGTAATCACATGACTTCAGAAAAGGTGTGGGGGTGGGAATTAAAAAATAATGCCTGTCTCCAGGCTAGTGCATGAGATATGTAAATAACCTGTCACTCACAGCAAGGGGGCGGAACTGACTAAGGTTTTTCTCTGTAAGTCCGTTTTATTTCACTGAACAATAAAAGAGGATTACAATGCTCAGAGCTGGATTTACTCTGTGTGGCAAGACTGGGCACAGATTATAGCAAATCATATACTGTACATTGTGACAGCAAAGACATTTTTCTTTTTTCGGGTTTACATCCACTTTAAGCCAGCCATAGATGGTCCGAGTCTCGGATGGTTCAGCAGGGACCAGCTGAGATTCAAACCATCTATGGGCAGGTGGATTGTATCCGAGTTGATTGAATCCAACCAGCCTGTTGGATTTTTCATGTGATAATTGCCAGTGACTATAGCGCTAAAAATAAAAAAAAACTGACTGTGTTGATGGGGGAATCAATGGCTGGCTTTAGACAATTTTTTTAGCTCACCTTTCACATTTTCATTGCACTTATATCTTCACTAGGGATGAGCCAAACACCGCCCGGTTCAGTTTGCACCCGAACATTTCAAACAAGGAAAAAGTTCTAGCGAACATGCAAACTCTATTAAAGTCTATTGGACACGAACATGTAAAATCAAAAGTCCTCATTTTAAAGGCTTATATGCAAGTTATTGCCATAAAAAGTGTACGGGGACCCAGGTACTGCCCTAGTGGACATGTATCAATGCAAAACAATCATTTTTAAAGGAGAAGCTAATTTTAACCACTTCCTGCCCGGTCAATAGTATATTGACGTCCGGGAAGTGGTTCTGAAATCCTGACTGGATGTCTATTGACGTCCTGCAGGATAACAGCCACGCGCACCCGTGCGGGCGCGCAACGCGGCGATCGGTGATGCGGGGGGGCAGTCTGACACCCTGCATCTCCGATCTCGGTAAAGAGCCTCCGGCGGAGGCTCTTTATCACGTGATCAGCCGTGTCCAATCACAGTGCTGAAAGCTGAAAATTGGCTTGGGCAGGAAGGTGCGTAAGTGCCTGGTATGGAAGTGGTTAATGATGCTTAAAGTGAAACAATAAAAATGAAATATTCCTTTAAATACCATGCCTGGGGGGGTCCCCTTAGTCTGCCTGTAAAGTGACGTATCTGTGCAATGTGTAGAACAGTGTGCAGAAATGACATTTCTAAAATAAAAAAATCAATTTAAACTTGCTTAAGGCTGTAATGTTTTGCTGGCAAAAAACTGCAAAATTAAAAAAAAGAAATCCCAAGGGCGTGGCGGGCTGGACCCTTCTGGGCTCGGCAGGAAAATCCCCCCTACTGGTCCCAGGGGAATCCCTCAGCACGGTAGCTCACGGGGTGTATCCATGGGACAACCCCCAAGAGAGGGGGGACACATACTCGGTTCCTAATGATCTGTAATTAAGGTCCCAGGGAGTCACCCAACTTGAATCTGTTAGTCCAAGATACAATCTACAATCTTAACGGCAAACTAATGTTGTAACCTTGTTATTAATGTTTTCATTTGTTCTTTAACTGTGAAAGCAGGCCTTGTAGGCCGAAGATCAGAATGTTACTGTATATTCTCTTTTCTCTGTTAAAGATCAATCAATGTTAAACATATTGAAAGTAAAAAAAGAATGGCGTGGGACACAGGCCTCCTACTGTTAACTCTGGGCCCCCCAAAATCCATACCAGACCCTTATCCGAGCATGTAGCCTGGCAGGTCAGGAAAAGAGAGGAGGGGATGAGCGAGTGCCCGCTGCCCTCCTGAACCATACCAGGCCACATGCCTTCAACATAGGGTGGTTAGTGCTTTGGGGCAGGGGGGGCTCTGAACCCCCCCAAAGCACCTTGTCACTATGTTTATGGCGACACAGGCCTCTTCCCGACAACTCTGTGAGCTGTGGTTGTCGGGGTCTGCAGGTGGGGGCTTATCGGAATCTGAAAGCCCCCTTTAGCAAGGGGACCCCCAGATCTCAACCCCCATCTATGTGAATGGGTATTGGGTACATCGTACCCTTACGCATTCATCAAAAAAGTATCAAAAAATAAGAAATACAGGAAACAGTTTTTGATCTTTTATTAAAAAAAAAAATTAAAATGGTGTCCCTCGACGTATTCCATCGTCAATCACGTCATGCTGTCATCTCTTTGGAGGCTTTCGGCCATCTGCCGCCTCTTTGCTTCGACAGCTCTTATATAGGCAAGGGGCAGGGCCACCTGGTTACGTCGCCCGATGGCTCCCTCTTCAACTGATGGACATCTACTGTATATGCCGTATCACATTAAGGGGTATAAAGCTGACGTGTTTTGGGGGAACACTCCCTTTCTTAGAACTAAGCTACCAGCAGCTTTATACCCCTTGATGTAATATGGCATATATGTGTAAGCACTGCTCAAAATTGTGTTGTTTTATGGCTTATTAATAGATGCCACTTTGTGAATACATGCTTTTTGCTGATTTTATTATTAAATAAATACATTTATAAATACATTTTTTGGTAATGCACTAGGTGCGTGCGCCTTCCATTTTGTTTTGTTTTTGTAGTATCAGCCAGATAAAGGAAAGCAAAGGGCCGTACCTGGCCCACCTGGACCACAGTTTGGAGACCACTGATGTATATCATCATCCTAACCAGCCAACCAAGAAAGACTATAAACAAACTCCTAGAAGTGGAAAAAAGTTCCCCTTTTTGAGTGAACCCTGATTCAGCAGTACATAAGTTGTAAATGATAACAAACATTATTATATACAGTATATCCCATGAGGGTTTCCCTTCCCCCTCCCCACAATCTCCCCCCCTATGCTACCAACCTTCTACTCCCTCGCTCTGACATTGACCTCTCTGTAGCTGCACTATGATCTTGGCTCTCTTTCTTTCTTTTTCTTGTCCTTGACTGACATACATCCTTTCTCTAAACTTAATACCACCCTGACTGATTCTCCTGGTAGGGGACTACCAGCTGGCTTGTCATTCTCTCCACTTGTCCCTTGGTCACTGTTTTCCACAATTAACCCCCCCCCCCCCAAAAAAAGCAAGATTGTAACACCTCTGTAGCTTGGATCTCTGATCACTACATCCTCTCTATTACGGTACTCACACTCATTGACTGGGAATATTTTACTGTTTCCTGGCCCTCTGGCCCGCCAGGCCCCCCATCAGCCCTGCACTTACCCAATGCAGGTCACGGTGGCGGTGGTGGCTTCCCCGCTCTGTCTTCTCCATGTCCCAGCCATCGCTTCTCCTCCCGGGGTCTTCGAACTCCCGGCCAATGGGGTCTTCGGACTCCCGACCAATGGAGTCTTTGGGCCAATGGGGTCTTCGGACTCCCGGCCAATGGGGTCTTCGGACTCCCGGCCAATGGGGTCTTCGGACTCCCGGCCAATGGGGTCTTCGGCATTCCCCGGACAATGGTGTCTTTGGACTCCTGGCCAATGGGGTCTTCGGACTCCCGGCCAATGGGGTCTTCGGACTCCTGGCCAATGGGGTCTTCGGACTCCCGGCCAACGGGGTCTTAGGATTCCAGGCCAATTGGGTCTTAGGATTACAGACCAATTGGGTCTTAGGCCCATTTCATGGTTAGTCGGGAGGAGAAACAGGAAGACATAAGCGAATATTAATTTGCTAATGTCACACAACAGGGAGGACTCAGGGCGCAGTGCTTTGCGCCCTAAGCCCACCCTTTTTTTAAGCCAATTAGTCCCTGTGCCCCTAATGAGCGTCTGCCATTGAGTGTTCTCCCATTACAACTGGACAGAGATATTTAAAATTATGTATTATTTATCCTGCTATAGAATTATTTATTTTCCATATCTTTACATAAGCAATCATTAGTAAAATGCTGCTTAGGTTGGTAGCCTATATTGCTGACGAGTGTGAAAACGGATTCTCCCGATGTAAATGTAAGTTTAGCAGAAGAGTCATTCTGCAGTTTAATTTACACTTTAAGAAGCTCGTACTTAAGACAGAAATTCTCAGCATTATCTCAAATGATTTCCAATTCAACCTGTGAAAGGCTTTCCTGGTGCTGAGCAATGTAATTTTATCAACATTGCTTGTATGAATATGATTAGACAGCCATGGAAAGCTGTCGAGAGATAGCGGGCTGGGGGAAGAAGCAGGATGCTCACACCTCATCACAAGGGGAGACTTTACTGTTATTTCTGGCAGTTATAGGAAATGTCGACCTACGCATTGAATAAAGTGACTGGTTTGTTACAAGAAAACGAGCACCGGAGCCAACAAAAAGAACCAACCCCCCCCCCCCCCCCTTCTCCTATCTTTACAATACAAGAAATCATTATTCTGTGGTACGGGATAACAACTGGCAGGGCTAATTAGACTCCTAGAGACAAAGAAACAAGAAATGAGTATAGGACGCAGGACAACTCGACATGACCAACAGTTATTTCTCTGTTTTGTTTTTTTGCACTTGTTGAAAAGACAAAATACTTTTAATGGTATACTATGGGAGAAATTTACTGAAAGTGGAGTGTGCAATTTCTGGTGCAGCTCTGCATAGAAACCAATCAGTTTCCATATTTTTTTTTGTCAAAGCTTAAAGTGGTAGTAAAGTCCGCTTTGGGATTTTACCTACCGTATTTTCCGGCGTATAAGACGACTTTTTGCATCCAAAATCATGCCCCAAAAGTCGGGGGTCCTCTTATACACCGGGTACCTGTTGTCAGACGGCGGCCATCCATTATTTAAAAGCCGCGCCTCCTCCTCAGCCTCGGCCTCGGACGAGAGGACATCCGTGATAGGCGGAACACTTTACAGAGGCTCTGCTGGGAAAATTAGTGTTCCACCTATCACGGAACAGCCTGAGGAGGAGGCGCGGCTTTTGAATAATGGAATCGCCGCCGTCTGACTGCTCTGAAAAAAGGAGAAGGTAGGGAGATCATCGAGGCAGGGAATGGAATGGCACAGTGAGGCATGTATAGATGGCACAGTGAGGCATGTATAGATGGCACAGTGAGGCATGTATAGATGGCACAGTGAGGCATGTATAGATGACACAGTGAGGCATGTATAGATGGCACAGTGAAGCATGTATAATGGCATAGTGAGGCATGTATAGATGACACAGTGAGGCATGTATAGATGACACAGTGAGGCATGTATAATGGCACAGTGAGGCATGTATAGATGGCACAGTGAGGCATGTATAGATGGCACAGTGAGGCATGTATAGATGGCAGAGTGAGGCATGTATAATGGCACAGTGAGGCTTGTATAATGGCACAGTGAGGCATGTATAGATGGCACAGTGAGGCATGTATAGATGACACAGTGAGGCATGTATAGATGGCACAGTGAGGCATGTATAATGGCACAGTGAGGCATGTATAATGGCACAGTGAGGGGTCGTCTTATACAGTGAATATATCCCAAAACCAACATTTTAGCTGGAAAATTAGGGGGTCGTCTTATACGCCCAGTCGTCTTAGCTTATCTGTAGGTAAAATGAATATCTCGTAAACGTGCACTGTATAGGAAATATCCTAGTGAGCAGCAGCCAGTAACATCACTGACACATACACTCGGCATACCCATGAAATTCCTGCAGAGCTGTGTGTCGTGGTCGAGACTGTTGTACACAGGAGTGATGTCATCGCAGCTCGGCCATTCAAGCGGCCTCAGCCTCTGCTGCAGTAAAAGCACGCCACTGGAGGGCTTTGTTTCAAGCAGTGGCGTAGCGTGGGGGGGGCCAGGGGAGCCGTTGCCCCGGGCGCAATATTTGGAGGGGCACAGTGACAGGCGGGAGATTAGTTAAGGAGACTGTGAGCAGCTATAAAAAAACAGTTGCGGTGTGGTGCGGCGCGGCTTAGGCTCCAGAGCCACGGCCGGTAACATTGAAGTTCAGTGACTGAACACTTTGTCTTCGGCTGCGGCATCATCGTCTTCACTCACTCTGCACTGTTCAGTCACTCACTGCAGTGTCCGCAGTGAGTGACTGAACAGTGCAGAGTGAGTGAAGACAATGATGCCAGCATTGCCAATGCCAGGAAATGTGACCGTGCAGCGAGCAGAGAGTGGGACCCCGGCTGGGGGGAATTTAGGGCAGCCGAGGGCGGCATCCTCCTTTTCCATTACATGTGACTGAGTCCTCCGAGTCCTCCAGGATCCCCGCTCGCGCAGCCCACGTTCTTTTAGCCCACCCCACAGCGCCGATGTCCGCCGCCGCTTCTCCTGAGTGTTGAGTGTTGAGACTCCTGCTGTGCTTGTCACTGTGCTGTAAGGGGTCCGGCACTCTGACTCTGCACTGCCACGGTGCCACCGACCACCCCCCCCCCCAGGACTGTCGGGAGGAAACCCAGGCCAGGAGGAAGAGGATGCACTTTCAAGGTAAGTCTTTCATAATGAGCTTGTATGCGGTACATACTAGCACATTATATTGTTTTGTAGGAGTAAACTTTATTTTTATTTTAAAAAGTTTACTACCGTTTTAATTGAACTAGCTGAAGTTAGAATCTGCACCAGATTCTGAGTGCTCCGGTTTTATTAAATCCCCCCTCAATGTGTGTTTAACTGCTTCCCACCCGGCCCGTGTACATAAATGGCCAGCAGGGAGATTCACTGTTCTGTGGGACGTACCTGTACGTAGCTTAGAACGGGTGTCTGTGCGCAGCCGCATGAGCCTGTGATTGCTGTGATCTTCTGATACAGCACACCACAGCGTTGGATATGGGCGCTGTAATTGGCCCTCCCAATAACATGATAGCTGTGTCCAATCACAGCCTTTACAGTGTAAACAGAGACACATGTCTCTGTGTCTGCTCTCGCCACTGAGCTCAGTGTGGGGGGCGGAGGGGCGGTGTTGCAGCCTGTGCTTACAGCTGTCACAGATCACACAGACTGCAGCTATCCCCACACAGCACCACTGTCCCTGTCCCATAAAATCTGTAGTAAGGAAAGGGATGGTCGGCACTCAGGATGACATTCAAAATGGTATTTCTTTATCAAATACATGTACAAAGCTGTAAAACAGCCTACGCGTTTCGGGTTTGTTAGACCTTAGTCATGGCTAAGGACTAATGTTCAAAATGAGTAGGCAGTTTTACAGCTTTGTACACGTATTTAATAAAGAAATACAATTTTGGATGTCATCCTGAGTGCTGACCATCCATTTCCTTAATCTGGTACGTTGGAGGTGTCAGCAGCCTCAAGGTCTGAGCATCGGGCGGAGCTTTTATGTAGGAAGGTTGCAGTGCCTACACACCCGTTTCCCATGAACATCAGTACCAGTGCACAAAACATCTGTACCAGTGTACCAGTGCACAAAACATCTGTACCAGTGTACCAGTGCACAAAACATCTGTACCAGTGTACCAGTACACAAAACATCTGTACCAGTACACAAAACATCTGTCACAGTGTACCAGTGCACAAAACATCTGTACCAGTGTACCAGTACACAAAACATCTGTACCAGTACACAAAACATCTGTCACAGTGTACCAGTACACAAAACATCTGTCACAGTGTACCAGTACACAAAACATCTGTACCAGTACACAAAACATCTGTACCAGTACACAAAACATCTGTCACAGTGTACCAGTACACAAAACATCTGTCACAGTGTACCAGTACACAAAACATCTGTACCAGTACACAAAACATCTGTACCAGTACACAAAACATCTGTCACAGTGTACCAGTGCACAAAACATCTGTCACAGTGTACCAGTGCACAAAACATCTGTCACAGTACACAAAACATCTGTCACAGTGTACCAGTACACAAAACATCTGTCACAGTACACAAAACATCTGTCACAGTGTACCAGTACACAAAACATCTGTCACAGTGTACCAGTGCACAAAACATCTGTCACAGTACACAAAACATCTGTCACAGTGTACCAGTGCACAAAACATCTGTCACAGTACACAAAACATCTGTCACAGTGTACCAGTGCACAAAACATCTGTCACAGTACACAAAACATCTGTCACAGTGTACCAGTGCACAAAACATCTGTCACAGTGTACCAGTGCACAAAACATCTGTACCAGTGCACAAAACATCTGTCACAGTGTACCAGTGCACAAAACATCTGTACCAATGCACAACACATCTGTACCAGTGCAAAAAACATCTGTCACAGTGTACCAGTGTTCCTTGAACATCCTCACCAGTGCACAAACACGTCAGAAATAGTGCAATAGTGTTCCATTGAAACATCTGTCAGTGTCTGCCATTGGACAATCAACATCTGTCATATTGTACAAGTGCACAAAAACATCTGTCAGTTTACCAGTGTACCACCAATAAACAAATAAAAAAATTAAAGTGCCCCCATCCCCCCGTGCTCACATGCAAAAGCGAACGCACATGTTGGTCTTGTATGCATATGTAAACAGTGATTGCACTAAACATGTGACATATCACCACGAACATCAGAGCGAAAGCAATATTTCTAAACTGTTAATCAATAAAGTTTTAAAAAGCACCGCCTGGAGATTTCCAAACACCAAAGTTTGGCGCCATTTGACAAGCGTGCAAAATTTTAAAGCCTAACATGGCAAGTTGGAGCAAGCAGGAGCGAGGAGCAGTCTAAGGTAAGTCCACTGATTGCCGCCTTCCCATCCGTCTCCCACAGTGGGGGGAGGAGGGAGGCGGGATGTTGCAGTCATGTGAGTGAGGGGGGGCAAGGTTGTTTGCCAGCCCCCCCCCCCCCAAAATATTGAGCACCACCACTGGCAGGTAGGTTGTTCCAAAAATTTTGGAAAAATAACCATAAATCTTTTGTGGATGTCGGCTGCCTCAAATCCCTCTGTCTCTTCATGTAATCCCAGACAGACTCCATGATGTTGAGATCAGGGCTCTGTAGGAGCTAAACCATCACTTCCAGGACCCCTTGTTCTTCTTTACACTTAAGATAGTTCTTAATGGCATTGGCTGTATGTTTGGGGTTGTTGTCCTGCTGCAGAATACATTTGGGGGAAATCACAAGCATCCTTGATGGTATATATTTATATATACAGTATCTCCCAAAAGTGAGTACACCCCTCACAGTTTTGTAATTATTTTATTATATCTTTTCATGTGACAACACTAGAGAATTGACACTTTGCTACAATGTAAAGTAGTGAGTGTACAGCTTGTGTAACAGTGCAAATTTACTGTCCCCTCAAAATAACTCAACACGCAGCCATTAATGTCTAAACTGCTGGCAACAAAAGTGGGTACACCCCTAAGTGAAAAAATGTCCAAATAGGGCCCATTAGCCATTTTTCCTCCCCGGTGTCATGTGACTCTTTAGTGTTACAAGATCTCAGGTGTGAATGTGGAGCAACTGTGTTAAATTTGGTGTTATCGCTCTAACTCTCTCATACTGGTTGCTGGAAGTTCAACATGGCACCTCATGGCAAAGAACTCTCTGAGGATCTGAAAAAAAAACATACATAAAGATGGCCTAGGCTATAAGAAGATTGCCAAGACCCTGAAACTGAGCTGCAGCACGGTGGGCAAGACCATACAGCGTTTTTAACAGGACAGGTTCCACTCAGAACAGGCCTCGCCATGGTCGATCAAAGAAGTTGAGTACACGTGCTCAGCGTCATATCCAGAGGATGTCTTTGGGAAATAGACGTATGGGTGCTGCCAGCATTGCTGCAGAGATTGAAGGGGTGGGGGGTCAGGCTGTCAGTGTTCAGACCATACGCCGCACACTGCATAAAATTTGTCTGCATGGCTGTCATCCCAGAAGGAAGCCTCTTCTAAACATGACAAGCACAAGAAAGCCTGCAAAAAGTTTGCTGAAGACAAGCAGACTAAAGACATGGATTACTGGAATCATGTTCTGTAGTCTGATGAGACCAAGATAAACTTATTTGGTTCAGATGGTGTCAAGCATGTGTGGCAGCAACCAGGTGAGGAGTACAAAGACAAGTGTGTCTTGCCTACAGTCAAACATGAGTGCTGCCGGCAATGGGGAGCTACAGTTCATTAAGGAAACCATGAATGCCAACATGTACTGTGACATACTGAAGCTGAGCATGATCCCTCCCCTTCGGAGACTGGGCCACAGGGCAGTATTCCAACATGATAACGACCTCAAACACACCTCCAAGACAACCACACCTTGCTAAAGAAGCTGAGGGTAAAGGTGATGGACTGGACAAGCATGTCTCCAGACCTAAACCCTATTGAGCATCTGTGGAGCATCCTCAAATGAAAGGTGGAGGAGCGCAAGGTCTCTAACATCCCCCCGCTCCGTGATCTCATCATGGAGGAGTGGAAGAGGACTCCAGTGGCAACTAGTGTTGAGCAGAATATGCCATATTCGATTTCGCGATATATCTCGAATATATATTCGAATATTCGAGATATATTCGCTAAATTCGAATATTCGTGATATTTTATCGAAATGAAATTATTGCGATTTTTCGCTATTGCGAATGCGAAAATAATTGCGATTTTTTGATAACTGCGGTAGGAGCACTCTGATTGGCTCAGAATATTCGTGATATTTTATCGAAATATCGCAACATGCGAATGCGATATTTATTGCGCAATTTCGAGAAATGCTGGAGGAGCGCTCTGATTGGCTCAGAATATTCGTGATATTTTATCGAAATATCGCAACATGCGAATGCGATATTTATTGCGCAATTTCGACAAATGCTGTAGGAGCACTCTGATTGGCTCAGAATATTCGTGATATTTTACAATACAAAATAATTGCGAATATTCGGCAAATGCGGAAGGAGCACTCTGATTGGCTCAGAATATTCTTGATATTTTACAATACAAAATAATTGCGAATATTCGGCAAATGCAGAAGGAGCACTCTGATTGGCTCAGAATATTCTTGATATTTTACAATACAAAATAATTGCGAATATTCGGCAAATGCAGAAGGAGCACTCTGATTGGCTCAGAATATTCTTGATATTTTACAATAGAAAATAAAAAGTGTTTTGCATTGGTGGTGATTCTTTACTCTATCCATCTGTCACAGCCGTTTGTCAATCAAACACCTTAAAGATTGAACACGTTCATGCTGCATGCTTTGGACTTTTTTTCACTTCACATATCAAAGACATTTTTATGAAAGATTATTTTTCTATTATTGGGACTATATTTCTTTATATATTTGTTTCACTGTGTATTTCACAAGTTATTTGCGCTTGCTTATTTTATAATTTGCCCACATGTCTTGTCACTAGACATATTTTTTATTCTTGTAGAGCGACTCCATTTTCTGTCTTGTATTAATTTATGTTGTATAACATTTTTGAGTTGCTGCTGTATTCTCCCCTTTTTTAAGGTATGCGCAATTTTTTCCTTCTTACAAAAAATAATAATATCAAACATACAAATATTCATAACATACACATACACAAAGCCCCCCCCTTTTGCATCAGAGACAATCAGAGTTCTCCTACCACAGTTATCGAAAATTCGCAATTATTTTCGCATTCGCAATAGCGAAAAATCGCAATATTTTTTTTTTCAATTTGGCAACATAAAAGGATCGCCTCAGCTTAGCTACTCTGCCCAGGGTCTCTAATCATACCAGCAATGCTTTTAGACGTCGATAGGATGTGATCTGTTTTAAAAATCAAATTGAAAAAATGCGAATATTCGGAATTGCGAATATTCACCGCGAAATTCGAAATATAGCGCGATTTCTCGAATATGCTATATTCGAGCCGAATATTCGCAATGCGAATATTCGTGAGCAACACTAGTGGCAACCTGTAAAGCTCTGGTGAACTCCATGCCCAAGAGGGTTAAGGCAGTGCTGGAAAATAATGGTGGCCACACAAAAAATTTACACTTTAGGCCCAATTTGGACATTTTCACTTAGAGGTGTACTCACTTTTGTTGCCAGCGGTTTAGACATTAATGGCTGTGTTTAGACATTTACACTGTTATACAAGCTGTACACTCACTACTTTACATTGCAGCAAAGTGTAACTTCTTCAGTGTTGTCACATGAAAAGATATAATAAAATATTTACAAAAATGTGAGGGGTGTACTCACTTTTGGGAGATACTGTGTGTGTGTGTGTGTGTATATATATATATATATATATATATATATATATATATATATATATACACACACACATTGTATATCATTTTTTTTTTTACCAGCTATTGCCTTTTATCCTCCCATCCCTGTTTTCTCTCCTCGGGTCAAGTTTTCCTATAAGAGGTTGCAAATGTATTTGTCATATATCACAAATGCTCTATCCAACACCACAAAACTATTACTATATGGATTATATTAAAATTTGCTGCAAAAACATTAAAGTAATAGGGTTGTGTATTTAAATCCATTTGCATATTTATTTGGGGGCGGATTTGATGATGAAAATAGATAAGTCATTTTTCACGAGCATGTCAGTGTACAGAACTTGTAAGTTAAAAGTAATGAGTGTGTTGATTAAACATGATCGCAAGTAAATATAATGATTCAAATATCCATTAATCATTGCTGGGCATGCAAGTAACTCTGGATGATTTATACCACTACACAGTAACAGCGTTGTTTTATTGCCAGACAGTATTGAGGAAAAGATTTAACTTTTTATTCAAGAGGACCTTTAGTTTAGGAAGCAATGCTACACTGCAAAAATAGGAAATGTAGACCCTGCCTTCTAACCACTTCAGCCCCGGACCATTTAGCTGCCAAATGACCAGGCCTCTTTTTGCGAAGTGGCTCCCAAACAAAATTGACGTCCTTTTTTCCCCACAAATAGAGCTTTCTTTTGGTGGTATTTCATCACCTCTGCGGTTTTTATTTTTTGCACTATAAACAAAGATAGAGCGACAATTTTGAAAAAAATTCAATATTTTTTACTTTTTGCGATAATAAATATCCCCCAAAAAATATATAAAAAATGTTTTCCTCAGTTTAGGCCGATACGTATTCTTCTACATATTTTTAGTAAAAAAAAATCGCAATAAGCATTTATTGATTGTTTGAGCAAAAGTTATAGCGTCTACAAAATAGGGGATAGTTTTTACGACATTTTTATTAATATTTTTTTATTTTTTACTAGTAATGGCGGCGATCAGCAATTTTTATTGTGATTGTCACATTATGGCAGACATATTGGACACTTTTGATGCTAGTTTGGGACCATTAACATTTATACAGCAATCAGTGCTATAAAAATGCACTGATTACTGTATGAATGACACTGGTAGGGTTAACCACTAGGGGGCTAGGAAGGGGTTAAGTGTGTCCTAGGGAGTGATTCTAACAGTTAGGGGGTGTGGCTACTAGTAACACATGACTAATCGCTGCTCCCGATGAGAGGGAACAGGCGATCAGTGACAGTGTCACTAGGCAGAACGGGGAGATGCTTGTTTACACTTGCCTCTCCCCGTTCTGCAGCTCTGTGACCCGATCGCGGGACACCGGCGGACATCGAGTCCACGGGCACTGTCACGGTGCTCGCACGGCAGGAAATTCATGTTCGTGAGCCGGTCGTTAACCAGTTAAAAATGAAGATTTTAGGTAATGTAAGTGTAGCGTTACCCCCATAGGGGCTGCTGAGAATTGTGGTTTGCCCTGCATTCACTCTCAGTCACTCCGAGACATAAAGTAGTCAATGAACTTGGACGGGGATGGGAGATATGGGATGCGATAATAAATTAGAATCACTTGCAGAATTGAGTGATAGCGATTTGTGGGGAAATTCGTCATCAAACAATAAAAATAATGACAGCGACAATTCTGCAACTCAGCAAATTTCAGTGTTTTTGATTTGATTACATTATTGAATAATTTTTATTATAATTACATTATTATTTGTTGTAATTATTTATAGTTATTTATTATATTATAATTTATGATTTTGTGTTTAAAATTTTATCATACCCGGGATGTCTACTAGACTCTTGTTTGGACAGATTTAAGTGAGTTATTCCTAAGAATTACAGGCCTACAGTATAAAACGCCAAATTTCCATGCAAAATAATTGTACCGCTTTCAGCACCTAAAACCAGAAGAAATCATACCGCCAGGGAGGTTAACCAAATTGGATCTCCCTGACACTGATAAACTCAGATTTAGACAGATATCATAGTTTTTACACACTATATGGATGGAGAAGTGTCTCCCTCCCAAATTTACAGATTATGAGCCAGCGGCTCTGATAGGCTTTCCGAGTACAGCCCTTGGCTCCCGGATGTCTTATCCTCGGAACGTACGGGGGCCGTCTCAGCCAATCAGGTTCCCCGATTCTGGTTATCGGTAACCTGATTGGCTGAAGCGTCACCAAGGCGGGAGAGGACATCGAGGGACGTGGAAGGAGTAAGGTAAGTGCATTTTACAGGGCACAGCGGCAACAATGGGCACAGAGGCGACAAAGGGCACAGTGGTATCAATGGGTACAGTGGTGACAAAGGGCACAGTGACGACAAAGGGCACAGTGGTGACAATGGGCACAGTGGTGACAATGGGCACAGTGGCATGCACAGTGACATCAATGGGCACAGTGGCAACAATTAAAGGGCACAGTGACATGCACAGTGGTAACAATGGGCACAGTGGCGACAATTAAAGGGCACAGTTGTGACAATTGGCACAGTTGCAACAATTGAGGGCACCGTGGCTGCGTTTGATGGCATTGCACACTGGTGACAATTGATGGCACAGTGACTGTGTTTGATGGCATGCCACAGTGACTACGCTTGATGGCATGGCATAGTGGCTGCGTTTGATGGCATGGCACAGTGACTGCGTTTGATGGCATGGCACAGTGGTGCGAATTGATGGCATAGTGACTGCATTTGATGGCATGGCACAGTGGTGACAATTGATGGCACAGTGGTGACAATTGATGGCACAGTGGCTGCGTTTGATGGCATGGCACAGTGGTGACAATTGATGGCACAGTGGCTGCGTTTGATGGCACAGTGAGGCTGCAATTTTTATTTTTTTCCGTTTGCGCCCCCCCAAAAATGTTGAGCACCAGCCGCCACTGCTTGAATACTTCCTTGATGGAAGCAAATTTAAAAGTACTCATGAGGTATCGGATAAATGTTGGAGGTGCCAGGGAAGTAAAGGGACGATGCTGCATATATTCTGGGATTGTCCCATGCTAAGGAGTTTCTGGCGAGAGATTAAAAGGGTCCTCCAGATTTGTTCAGAATATGAGATACCCGATGACCCAGAATTTTATCTTTTACATATGAACCAAATATCAGAGAAAGCACATAGGGAAACAAGCATATGCCACCTCCTAGATGCCGCAAAGGCTTGTATAATGAAGAAGTGGAAGTCACCATTCGCACCAACCATAGAGATGTGGATATGTAAAGTAAAGGAAAATAGCAAACTGGAAGAATTAGTATGGATAGCACAACACCACCAGGAAAGGTATTTAAGAACGTGGACTTCCTGGAAGTCCTTCTTGGACTCCAGGGTAGAGGTTTAAAGAGGTTAAGGGGGGAAGTTTTTATAAGACGCCTAGAGATCTGAAGGGGGTGCGAATAGGTATACACGAAGAATAACAGAGAGAGGGGTGAGGGAACTTCTGTTTTTTTTTTCCTTTTCGTCTTGGCAAGGTTTTGACTACTCATGATGTCCCTGGGATAATAGGGGGGAAGAAGATAGAGGTTTAAAAGGGACGCATGTTTGATCTTGACTATAAGGTAATAGGAGATGTACAATATTACGCCAATTGTATGTTGAGTGGTATTATTTGTATTATTTATTATTATTTATTATGTATTGCTATTTTGTTTCACAATAAAAAAAGAAGTTATAAATTCATAAAAGTACTCATGAGCTGGTACATGACTCCTACCAGACTTGCGACCATCTACCCATCATCAGATCCTAGTTGCTTTAGAGGCTGCCAACTCCTGGGTTCGATGGTGCATGTCTGGTGGGAATATCCCAAAATTAGACCAGTCTGGAAGAGGATATTTAAACTCATCTCTATAGTCGCTAAATGCTTGGTCCCCAGGTCCGCATCTGTTGCTCTCCCTAATGCCCGGATTCCTTGTATATCTAAGCCCAATCAGAAGCTGATCCGCTTCATGCTCCTCGGGGCAAAAATCACCATTGCTAGGGCTTCGAAACAGCCCAGGGTTTCCATTGAAGTGGTAAAACGCAAGATCTCTTGGATTATGGCGCAGGAAAAGTTGGCCAGTATCTTATCAAACACGAACTCAAAGTTTGAAGCTGTGTGGGAACCATGGGCGGCCCACTGTGGTATATCTCTGGCGACTGGGGTTCACCTTGTGACTCCTGCATCCTCAAACTCTAGTTAGGCACATGCTCCATTTCCTTTCTTTCTCTCTTTTCCCCATCTCTTTTTCTCTTTCCTGATTCTCATTATCTCAAAATAGTTGTATGACTTAAGGGTAATGTTCTATCTCCTTATTTTTTATGAAGTCAATTGGGCAACACTATAGACCTGATTGAATCTGTGATTATGAGCTAGGGGCACACGGTAGTTTGATTTGAATTCACTAATTTCCTCACTAGTAATCTTATAGGAGGGGGCCTGGCCGGGGCACAGAATGATCCCATTAGGGGTGCCCGGGTGTAACAGGCGGTCCGCGCGCCTGTTACTTCCTGCTTGCGTTCCGGCCTGGAACGCATTACGGCGTCCACGCGATGATGTCATCGCAGGGCGCCTTGTGCGTTCCACCTTGCAACGCGGAATTGCGCCGGCGAACGGCGCTTCTTTCAAACTAAGTGCGATGTACTACAGCTAGTTATTGGCCTATAAAGGCACTCAGCTTAGACACAAGCCTCGTTCTATTATTGTCAGCCATAGCTCGGCCACGCTACTGAGAAAGGTGTCATCGCTCGCCGGAAGATCGCTCCAGCCTCAACAAATCCTTTAGTGCCATCTGCAGTTATTGCAACTGGGAGCAATTGCTGGGGACAACCTTTAACCTTTAGAGACTTCCTTGCTGAACATCCTTTACCACAGAATCCCCATTGCCAATACTGAAGCCTGCAAAACGGATAAGTAGATATTGAATTACTTGTAGTGCTATAGCAAGATCTACTACTAATGTGCCAGCTAAACAATTGCTATTGTTTATCATGTCTTCTGACTATCAACGTATTTAGGATATACTGTTATGCTAAAGGACTGTCTCCTAAGGAATATCTAAAAGGGACATCTATACTCAAATACCCTGAGCTTTGTTCACCTCTCATGAGTAACTATTAGTTGCCACTACAACTTGTGTATTACTACATGTACTCTCACAGTACCTGAGCTATACTGCCTCTCATAAGTAACTATTAGTTGCCACTACAACTTGTTTATTACTACATTTACTCTCAAAGTACCTGAGCTATACTGTCTCTCATAAGTAACTATTAGTTGTCACTACAAATTGTGTATTACTACATGTACTCTCAAAGTACCTGAGCTATACTGTCTCTCATAAGTAACTATTAATTGCCACTACAACTTGTGTATTACTACATGTACTCTCAAAGTACCTGAGCTATACTGCCTCTCATATGTAACTATTAGTTGCCACTACCACATGTACTCTCAAAGTAATTATGCTATATTGTCTTTCGTACACAACTATTAGTTGTTACCACAACTCATATTTACTACGTGCTTGACAGAAGTATAAATAGCTTATAGGCCTTGTCCTACTTAACTGAACATGTTCGCTCTAACTTTTCCATGCTAGGGGTTGATGCTATTTCATAGCATCTCCCTTAGTGGCTTAATACACCCCTATATGCTTAAAGTGATATGATGTAGAGAACCCTCAAACTACTGTTTGTGAGGAGTGACGCCTGGGGTCCCTTACTGATAATCACTTGCATATTGAGGTGTATTGAAATATTGATCTTGAACTATAATTTTAAACGCTAAGCTCTGGTCGCATGTTGTAATGTGTCCATGCTTAGTAGCTCAACGTCTTTCTTTATGTGACACAGAGATGATGTATAGATCCCCCAAATGTCGTTAAAAAGTACTACAACATTTTGTTTACTCTTAACATTTAATTCTGCAATAAATGTAACTTTCCAAATGAAAACCACCTTTTGTTAAAAATTTGTTTTTAGAAAGAAATTTCATCTTGCGCCTTTGAATTTTCTTGTCATTGTGTTTGAAAATAAATGTCGATTTGACCACACTAATGATTATAAAATCAAACAGGCATTCCTAAAATAAAAAGTTTCAGCCCTGGTTCACACTGGGTACGATTTGGAACGATTTGAGATGCGATTTGACATGTCAAATCGCATCTCAAATCGGCGGCAATTGTCGGCAATGGCACTGTCCTAATCAGTGCGACGCCACATCTACGATTTCAAAAAGTAGTTCCTGTACTACTTTTTGCGATTTCGGGCCGCGATTTACATTAAATTGCGGCCGAAATCGCGGCAAAATCGCAGCCGTGAAATCGCGGTAAAATCGTGCATTTTACCGCGATTTTGAATTCGCAGCAGTGTGAACCTAGGCTCAAACAAATTTCTACTAGTGTATAGCTAGCTTTCCTCTATCCAGTAAGTCTGCTGTTTTTCAACAGAACTTGCTCCGCCTCTAACAGGACTCGCTCTCCTGCAAAAGCATCAGTTAGAGCAGTGGGCATCAACCCTGTCCTCAGGGCCCACTATCTTGCAAACCTGGCCTGTTAGTGGGCCCTGAGGACAGGGTTGATGACCACTGAGTTAGAGTGTTGAGACAAACCATTTACTACTGACAAGGGTGCTTAGAATGGTCAGCTTTTATTTATTTATGTAAAACCTTTGTCCCAAAAAGAAAAAAAAAACTGTTGCTGTAACTGCGTATAAAGTGCTATCTGGAGTTTGGCTTCAAGTGTGTCTAAATCTTCTAGTAAATCTAACACTCCCCTCCCCCACACTGGCAATGCTGCTGTCCAAATGTGCCCGTTGTGCTCCTTCATCCAGAGTGTGGGCACATTTTCACTGTCAAGTTGTACAGAGCACTTGAAGCACAAGTTCTAGTTGACACTTTTCCAATTTGTAGCAAATGTGCATGTCAAGTCTCCAGCAAGAGCAAAGTTGTAGTGGGGAGTCTACAGCAAGAGCTCTGTAAGTCTACAGCATGAAAACTCAGACACAGTGACCCCTGTGGCGGGATGACTAATCCACAACATAACAGAACCAGAACTTGCAGATTTGCAGAATGTGGACTTGCTGCTATTGTGCAACAAACTTGTGAAGCCTGGCAAGTCTAACAATAGCTTAGCAAGTCCATTTCAAACTTGCAGCACAATTGCTTGCTATCTGTGTCCTACAGCAAGCCTAAATTCAGCTTTTATGCCCTTATATCTGCTGGAATAAAAGAAACAATGCACGTGCTGGGCTGTGCTTTAAATAGGTTGTAAACCCTCAAGGTTTTTCACCTTAATGCATTCTATGCAGCCCCCCAGAGCCCCTCTTTTACTTACCTGAACCCAGTCTTTCCAGCGACGGGGACGAGCCCAGCAGCTCCAGCCATTGTCTCATTTCCTCACTGGATAGATTAATAGCAGCAGGGGCCATTGGCTCCCGCTGCTGTCAATCAAATCCAGTGACGTGGGAGACGGGGGGCGGGCTGACTCCTGCTGTCTGTGTCAATGGACACAGCAGCAGGACTCAGGAGCAAGCCCTACATGTGTGCCCCCATGAAAACAGCTCTCTGTGGGGGCACTTAAAAAGAGGAGGAGCCAGGAGTGCCGTTGAGGGACCCCAGAAGAGGAGGATTGGGGCCGCTCTGTGCAAAACCAACTGCATAGAGGAGGTAAGTATAAAATTTTTGTTATTTAAAAAAAATAAAATGTAACACAAACCTTTACAACCCCTTTAAATTATAAAAAGATGTACACGTTTTGTAAACACTGTCATGTTACATAGCATAGTTGAAAATTTACTTCAAGAAAACATGAAAATAAAAGCCATTAAGATAAGTCGTTGGCTTTTTTTATCTTTGAAGGATTATCAGATCTCTCTGCCTGGCACAAGCAGTCAAAGAAGAAGGCTACAGACTTGCAACAATTGATAGTGTGGGAGTAATAGCACTGAGCGAACAGCCATAAAATTTCAGCAGTTAACCATTACCCAGAGATACACCCGCTCCTTGCAGTGACGCTACGTCATCCACATTGTACGTAGGGACACCTCTCCAGTGCCACCAATGTCTTTGTCTCTGTGACCACATTAATGAGCAGATAGCATTTTTTTATTTTTATTTTTTATTTCATCTTTTATAGACAAATGATTAGAGCCTTTTATTTATTTTACTCATTGGTCACTTTTCATATTTTAAAAACAAGCTATGGAAATGGATTTCAATGCAAAGACGGAACTCGGCTGCCAATGTATACTGTATGCGATTTCACAGAGCAGTGCAAAGATGGAAGTGATGAAAGTTCATGTGAGTAGAAAACAAATGATGTATTGAATTCAGCCTGGAATTAATAGTGTATGATAAATAGTACTAATAGGTTAAAAAAAATTGTGCAACAAGTTTAATTTCTCAGCCATTGGAAACTATGTTTTAGACCACCGGAGTCCGTTTATTGGGTTTATATCCACTTAAGGACCAAACCTCTTTTCAGATATGGGCCCGGATTCTCAGAGACTTATGACGGCGTATCTGTAGATACGCCGTCGTAAGTCCAAATTTGCGCCGTCGTATATTAAAGCGTATTCTGGAAACCAGATACGCTTAAATTCGGCCAAGATACGAGCGGCGTAAGTCTCCTACGCCGTCGTATCTTGGGTGCATATTTACGCTGGCCGCTAGGTGGCGCTTCCGTTGATTTCCGCGTTGAATATGTAAATGAGCAAGATACGCCGATTCACGAACGTACGTACGTACGCCCGTCGCAATTAGTTACGCTGTTTACGTAAGACATACGCCGGCGTAAAGATAAAGCTGCTCTCTAGGTGGCGCAGCCCATGCAAGGTATGGACGTTGGAACAAGCGTATCTTTTTACGTCGTTTACGTAAGTCGTACGTGAATGGGGCTGTGCGTAGGTTACGTTCACGTCACAGGCATTGAGCAGGCGTATCTTAGGGCGTAAATTCTACGTGATACTGAGCATGCGCGCATGCGCCGTTCGTTCGGCCATGCATCTACATGGGGTCACGCTTAATTTAAATACAACACGCCCACGACCTGCCTACTTTGAAATACGCGCGCTTACGCCGGCCCATTTACGCTACGTCGCCGTAACTTAGGACGCAAGTGCTTTGTGAATACTGCACTTGCCTCTCTAAGTTGCGGCGGCGTAGCGTAAATAAGATACGCTACGCCCGCACAAAGTTACGCCGCCCTACGTGAATCTGGGCCATGTTGTTTACAAGTTAAAAACATTTTTTTTGCTAGAAAATTACTTAGAACCCTCAAACATTATAATCTTTTTTCCTAACACCCTAGAGAATAAAATGGCGGTCGTTACAATACATGTGACACCATATTTGCGCATCGGTTATGCAAGCACACTTTTTTGGAAAAAATACACTTTTTTGAATTAAAAAATAAGACAACAGTAAAGTTAGCTCAATGTTTTTTTTTATATTGTGAAAGATATTGTTACCCAACATGTCACGCTTCAAAATTGCACCCGCTCATGGAATGGCGACAAACTTTTACCCTTTAAAGTCTCCATAGGCGATGTTTAAATAATGTGTGGTTTGAACACCATTTTCATATGCGGGTGCTGCACGCGTATGCGTTCGCTTCTGCACGTGAGCTCGTCAGTAAGGAGTATGTTTAAAAATGTTTAATTTTTTTTCTTATTTATTTTAACTTTTATTTAAATTTTTTACACTGTTCTTTTAAAAAAAAAATATACATCACTTGTAATAGAAAAAAGCATGACAGCACTTCTTAAATATGAGATATGGGGTCAAAAAGACCTCAGATCTCATATTTACACTAAAATGCAATAAAAACAAAACAAAAAAGTCACTTCCGCCCTGCTATGGTATGGAGATGAGTGGGGGCCATCTTCCCCTCACTCATATCCATACCAAGCAGAAGAGAGGACACAATCGCACAGTAAGCGACGGAGGGCATGGGAGATCACCAATAATGGTGATCTTGCAGTGAATCCGCCACAGAGACCACCATTATCATAAACCAGACTGCCCGCTGAAGCGATGGATACCTGGGTTATGGCAGCTAGCTGCTGCTATAACAGAGATATCCATCTTGAAAGTGCCAATGTATATATACAGTGGGCAGTCCAGAAGTGGATATACATGTCAGTAGCACTAAAGGCCATTTTAAAGTTATAGCGTCAACAAAATAGGGGATAGATTTATGGCAATTTCATTATAATTTTTTTTTTTTACTACTAATGGCAGCGAACTGCGATTTTTATCGGAACTGTGACATTATGGCGGATACATCGGACACTTTTGATACTATTTTGGGACCAATGTCATTTATACAGCGATCAGAGCTACAAATAGCCACTGATTACTGTATAAATGACAATAGCAGGGAAGGGGTAAAACACCAGGGGGTGATCAAGGGGTCCTAGGGAGTGATTCTAACTGCAGGGGGGGTGGTCTCACTAGAACATTACAGAGATTACTACTCCTGATGACATGGAGCAGTAGATGCCTGTCATGCTGCTAGGCAGAACAGGGAAATGCCTTGTTTACATAGGCATCTCCCTGTTATGCCGCACTGTGTCGCGATCGCAGGCCGCTGGCGAACATCAAGTTTGCGGGAGCTGCGGGCATGCTCTCGCGCCGCACGTGCGCAGATAGGCGGCAAATTTAAAGGGACATACAGGTACGCCCATTTTCCTGCACCTGACATTCTGTTGAGTTAAATATGTGCGCGGCAGTTGGCAAGTGGTTCAAACACAGGTTGTGCAAATATTGTGCAACATTAAAGCTTGCAACCACCATCTTTTTATTCTACAGGCACTCTGCTATCAGAAAATGTATAAAATTGGAAATGAAACCTGCAAATTGTGTTACAGTTTATACAGGAGCCACTAAGAGCACCACTGATAAGCAGAGTTGGACCCTGCTGTCAGGCAGATAGCTGAGCCCTGGTATGTGTTTAGGACAACCCATAAACAACAGATCTGCAATTTCAGCAGAGAATTCTTTTACTACTGCTGCAATGTTATCAGAAAAATAGTATCAACCTTGTGCAAGAGATGAATCTTTACAGATATTACATTCTTAGGGGATCTCTAAACCCAAGCATGTCTGGAATATTTGGTATTTTTATATGCTATGTCGCAGTTACAATACTTTCAAGTAATTTTCAGTGGGTTCAAAATTCAATATATTCCCCTATAATTTTTGAGGCACTGACTGGCAGGATAATGGATGGTGTGTCACCTAGGTTTCTAACCTACACATACTGAGGAGCCCAGGCTTTATGACTACCGTATTTTCCGGCGTATAAGAAGACCTTTTGGGCTTAAAAACTTGCCTCAAAACCCGTGGGTCGTCTTTTACGCCGGTACCATCTCGGGGATCCATTATTCAATAGCCGCGCCTCCTCCTTGTGCTGTTCCGTGATAGGCGGAGCACTTGGTTTCCCAGCAGAGCCTCTGTTCTGTGTTCTGCCTATCACGATTGTCTTCTCATCCTCGACTTCGGACGAAAGGACCTCCGTGATAGGCGGAACACAGGCGCCTATCACGGAACAGCGCGAGGAGGAGTTGCAGCCTTTGAATAATGGACACCCGCAGTACAGGAATAAGGTATGGCACAGTGAGGCACGTTGACGGCACAGTGAGGCATGGGATGGAACAGTGAGGCATGGGATGGAACAGTGAGGCATGGGATGACACAGTGAGACATGTTGATGGCACAGTGAGGCATGTTGATGGCACAGTGAGGAATGGAATGGCACAGTAAGGCATGTTGATGGCACAGTAAGGCATGTTGATGGCACAGTGAGGCATGTTGATGGCACAGTGAGGCATGTTGATGGCACAGTGAGGCATGTTGATGGCACAGCGAGGCATGTTGATGGCACAGTGAGGCATGTAATGGCACAGTGAGGCATGTTGATGGCACAGTGAGGCATGTTGATGGCACAGTGAGGCATGTAATGGCACAGTGAGGCATGTAATGGCACAGTGAGGCATGTAATGGGCACAGTGAGATTTGAAAAAAAGCTGAATAAAGCCTGTTCCTGTCAGCGAATTTTCCTGTCAGCAGTTGTTCCAGCTATCCCTCAGCTTCCAGACAGAATAGTAGGTAATATAGAGAAAATCAACTTTTTTCTAATAAGTTATTTTCTGAGTCCAGAAGCCCAGGAGCCTTTGTAGAGCTTTAGGTGGGATATAGCCTCCAGCCCTATACTGACTGATGCTTAGGGCTCTCTTTCTCACTCTTTCTGCTGAGTGAGTGAGCCTGCTGCTGTGTGAAAAAGAAGAGTGCTTGAAGAACACCAAAAAATACACGTGCCGTCTGTTTGATTTGGAGAAACCATTAAGGGGCACCCTGTTAGTCAAGAACCCACATTTAGTTAGTGGTTGGAGCCAGCAGATTTTTTTTTATGCTGTGGACTTTCTGTGCAAATCCCTCCTGCTCCTTACAATAAAAATATATAGGGCCAGATCCACAAAGAGCCGCCGTAACTTAAATATTCTGATTTAAGTTACACTGCCGCAAAATTTCTACCTAAGTGCCCGATCCACAAAGCACTTACCTAGAAATTTTCGGCTGTGTAACTTAAATCCGTCCGGCGCATGGCGTTCCTATTTTCATGGGGCGCGTCCCATTTAAATTAGGCGCGCTCCCGCGCCGGACGTACTGCGCATGCTCACGACGTCATTTTCCCGACGTGCATAGCACGATTTTACGTTACGCAGAGTTTTGTGAATCGCGCCGGGTAAAAAAAAGTTGCGTCGGGAAAAAAAAAAGATACGGCGGGAAAAAAAAAAATAACAGCGTCGCGGGTAAGAAGGGTCTACTTTTACAAGGTGTAAACAGTTTACACTTTGTAAAAGCAGCCCTAGTTTTACACATGCAACTTAATACTTACGGAGAAAAAACGAAGCGTAAAAGCTTCGTGGATCTCCGTAAGTGCTAATTTGCATACCCGAATCGGCATTTCGACTCGAAATGCCCCCAGCGGCGGATGCGGTACTGCATCCTAAGATCCGGCAGTCTAAGTCCCTTACACATGTCGGATCTTCTGCCTATCTCTTGGAAACTGATTCTGTGGTTCAGTTCCAAAGATAGAAACAGGGATACGACGGCGTATCAGTAGATACGCCGGCGTATCCCTTTTGAGGATCTGGCCCATATACTGTATGTACAGTACTGTGCAAAAGTTTTAGGTAGGTGTGAAAAATGCTGTAAATTAGAAATACTTTTAGAAATAGAAGCAGTTAATAGTTTATTTTTGATCATTTAACAAAATGGAAAGTAAATGAATAGAAAAGAAATCCAAATGAAATCAATACTTGGTGTGACCATTCTTTGCCTTCAAAACATCATCAATTCTTCTAGGTTTACACAGTTTTTGAAGGAACTCGGCCGGTGGTTGTTCCAAAAATCTTGGAGAACTAACCACAGATCTTCTGTGAATTTAAGCTGCCTCAAATCCATCTGTCTCTTTATGTAATCCCAGATAGATTCAATGATGTTGAGATCAGGGCTCTGTGGTGGCCAAAACATCAATTCCAGGACTCCCTGTTCTTCTTTACACTGAAGATATTTCTTTATGACATTGAGAGTATGTTTAGAGCTGCAGAATACATTTTGGGCCGATCACACGACTCGCTGATGGCATGATGGATAAGTATCTGCCTGTATTTCTCAGCATTGAGGACACCATTGGTCCTGATCTCAAAATCGATTTGCAGACATGCAGCCCCAAAACTTGCAAGGAACCTCCGCCATGCTTCACTGTTGGCTGCAGACACTCAGTACTGCACTGCTCTCCAGCCAGTGGCCAAAAGAGGTGCTCTGATAGAACAAGGGCAATAGAGAGAGCATGCAGTTTAGCCCAGAGCCATATAAGTCAAGATAAGTCAAGAACTTACTGAAAAGTTTCAGTGAGGCACAGAAGAGCCATTCTTGGTGATAAAGGAACTAGCAAACAATTTGTGCAGTCTGCTCTTAGACAGGACTTTCACTTTTTAAAATTGAAAAAATGCCTGACTGATTTTGTGTAATAAATGCATGATCCTCTGCCTGACTGAATAAGAAAGTTTCTAGAGCTTAAAGATTAAGTATACTATTAAATTACTTTTCTTTGCAGAATATTTTTTTATAACTTCAAACCATAACGACTTGATTTAAATAATATAGCTATGAATAATGAAAACATAAAAGGTTACAAAAAGTTTGGCAAAGTCATATTTGAATAGGTCATATAGAAAATAATGCTTGCATTAAAATTTCACTAGATTAGAGTACAAATGAATTGTTTCCCAGTAATGACTTAGGCCCAGATGAAAAATGGACCTCGTTGTGATACATTGCCCATCGGAAAGTCAATGATTTTGGACATTGGGCTCTTTCTTTGCCTAGTATCTGTTTTCATGATGAGAAATTATTGAAACAGGTATCACAGTTCAAGCTCTTCTTCTAAAGAACCTCATTATGATAAAGACACCTTAATACACTTAATACATGACATGTGAAGAGGACTTATGGTTCCCATTGTGATCTGTTAGCCTTGGGATGCCAAATTTATTAGGTCAATTTCCCGTAAAATAATAGGACTGATACTGTTCAAAAACTCTTTGTAAATTAGGTGTTGGAGAAATTGAACTTTGATGTACTGTAGATGGATAAGGGCACTCTTAAAATAATTTAGTTTAAATGAAAGAACAATGAGCACTTCAGAGGTTGTTTCAGACATAAGTGTCTTTTCTGATTGGTTTCAATATAAAGTACACTTGAAGAGGACCTAAACTGTGTAAAGTGTGCCCAAAAAAAGTAGACAGATACCAAAGCCCAAGTAAACAGTCCAGATTTCTGACTTTTTATGACTTTTTTTCAACGGTGTCTCTATGTGGAGGCAGCTATCTTGTTAGAAGAAGGACTTTGCTTCCACCTTGACAAATCGTATTCTTAAAGCCAAATCCAACCTGTTCACAGTTTGTGGAAACAGAAAACAGAAAATTCCGCGCTATCAATAGTAAGCAGCTCACACTACCAATGGACAATGGTGGAATACAAAACAAACATAAAAAGTGTAGCGCATAAAATTAATAGATCACCCAATGAAAGGATGAATAAACAGCGCATCAAACAAATGGTGAAAAAATGATGATGACAATATATCAACCAAAAAAGTGATGTATATGTATAGACACTGGATGGTGTATATATAAAATCTAAATAAATATACAGTGGGGACCGAAAGTTTGGGCACCCCAGGTAAAAAATTGTATTAATGTGCATAACGAAGCCAAGGAAAGATGGAAAAATCTCCAAAAGGCATCAAATTACAGATTAGACATTCTTATAATATGGCGAAAAAAAGGCTAGATTTTATTTCCATCATTTACACTTTCAAAATTACAGAAAACAAAAAAATGGCGTCTGCAAAAGTTTGGGCACCCTGCAGAATTTATAGCATGCACTGCCCCCTTTGCAAAGCTGAAACCTGCCAGTGTCATGGATTGTTATCAATCATTGTCTGGGAAGACTAGGTGATGTCAATCTCAAAGGTTTTAAATGCCCAGACTCATCTGACCTTGCCCCAACAATCAGCACCATGGGTTCTTCTAAGCAGTTGTCTAGAAAACTGAAAGTGAAAATAGTTGATGCTCACAAAGCTGAAGAAGGCTGTAAGAAGATAGCAAAGCGTTTTCAGATGTCAATATCCTCTGTTCGGAATGTAATTAAGAAATGGCAGTCATCAGGAACAGTGGAGGTTAAATCAAGATCTGGAAGACCAAGAAAAATATCAGACAGAACAGCTCGCAGGATTGTAAGAAAAGCAATTCAAAACCCACGTTTGACTGCACGATCCCTCCAGAAAGATCTGGCAGACACTGGAGTTGTGGTACACTATTCCACTATAAAGAGATACTTGTACAAATATGGTCTTCATGGAAGAGTCATCAGAAGAAAACCTCTTCTACATCCTCACCACAAAAATCAGCGTTTGAACATTGCAAATGAACATATAGACAAGCCTGATGCATTTTGGAAACAAGTTCTGTGGACCGATGAGGTTAGAATAGAACTTTTTGGCCGGAATGAGCAAAGGTACGTTTGGAGAAGAAAGGGCACAGCATTTAATGAAAAGAACCTCTGTCCAACTGTTAAGCACGGGGGTGGATCAATCATGCTTTGGGGTTGTATTGCAGCCAGTGGCACAGGGAACATTTCACGAGTAGAAGGAAAAATGGATTCAATAAAATTTCAGCAAATTTTGGATGGTAACTTGATGCCATCTGTGAAAAAGCTGAAGTTAAAGAGAGGATGGCTTCTACAAATTGATAATGATCCTAAACACACCTCAAAATCCACGGGGGATTACATCAAGAGGCGTAAACTGAAGGTTTTGCCATGGCCTTCACAATCTCCTGACCTCAACATAATTGAAAATCTATGGATAGACCTTAAAAGAGCAGTGCGTGACAGACAGCCCAGAAATCTCAAAGAACTGGAAGACTTTTGTAAGAAAGAATGGGCAAAGATACCTCAAACAAGAATTGAAAGACTCTTGGCTTGCTACAAAAAGCATTTACAAGCTGTGATACTTGTCAAAGGGGGCAGTACAAGATATTAACTCTGCAGGGTGCCCAAACTTTTGCAGACGCCATTTTTTTTTGTTTTCTGTCATTTTGAAAGTGTAAATGATGTAAATAAAATCTAACTTTTTTTGACATATTATGAGAATATCTAATCTGTAATTTGATGCCTTTTGGAGATTTTTCCATCTTTCCTTGGCTTCGTTATGCACATTAATACAACATTTTACCTGGGGTGCCCAGACTTTCGATCCCCACTGTATATGAAAAAAAAAGTCCAATGTAATGAAAATTGGTGATAATAGTCCCAATGCCTCAGAATGAAGTGCATTAAAGAAATCCACCAACGATCATTGAAAGGAAGGCTTACCAGAGATACTGTACCCTAATGAACATATGCCCAGAGGGTCAGTAAAGCAGGGTATAAACCACTCTCAGGCTTGGATCATCGGCTGCAATTCTCACGGAGACGTCTCACATGTCAATCAGAGAGAAAACCCAGGGATCGAATCAGGAAAAAGGTCGCTTCCAGGGGAACCCAATGTGGGCCAAAATTTAAACCAATATGTAGAGATGTAGGAGAAGAAGAGAAAGGCACATAGCGTAATACTGAAAGGTGCCAATGTTTAATGTAGGTAAAAACACTTAAATTATAAAAGGTGATCAGCGTTTTCAAATGTACAAAGTGGCAGCGGTGGAATCTCCCGAAGCGTTTCGCATCAAATAGTGCATCGTCTGATCACCTTTTATATTACACAGCTTCCTGTTGTGTGTAATGCAGTGTATGACATTAGATCCCCACCCCGGCAGCTAGAGCTCAGAAAAACTGTGTTAAATGTGTGTTTTAGGAAGGCTGCAGAAAAACAAGTACAACTTATGTAGGTGGATTTTTTTCAACTCTGTGTATCATCTGAGGCTAGTCACTTCACTGGGAATAAATAAGGGGTTACAACATCTTTAATTCTGCCTTATTGCTATTGTTTTAGACTGTTCTTCTGTACAGAGCTTACCGTTTGACATTTTATATTTCAACAGGCACAAATTATGAAAGATGTGATTTTGAGACTGATTTATGTGGCATGCCAAATAACGGGTGGACTAGAAACAGTGGACTAGCAAACACAAGACCATGGTCTGACCACAAAAACAGTAGCACAGGTAAGGCTTTAACCAGTGTTCATGATTGTGACATCTGTACAACCGACAATTCAGGATTGATTATTAGCTTTGTCACAAATTAGAGTAAATCTGTCTAAGAGGGACCCAGTATAATTTCTAATGTTATTATCATTATATAGTCATGTTTAATTTTTTGTGCCTTTTAGCATCTTAACACAAGGCTGCCCTGCAAGCGTCTCCTCCGTGGGTTGGGTCCCTGACTTGATCACCACCTGAAGTTTCCTGATTCTCCACCATGCCCGTTTGGTGAGAATATGGTACTTTCTTCAGTTACTCACTGTGGTCCCTGGTAAAGGTGGTTGGTCCCTTTGTGGTGACAGCTTCCCTTCTACCTCCGACCACTCACAGAATCTCCAGCCGACAGAACCGTCACTTTCGGTTGGATGCAGTCCCAACCCTGTACTGCCCTCTTACTTCTGGATAGGCCCTCACACAGCCTGGCAGCCAGATGCCCTCCGAGATAGGCCCAATCTCTGGCATAGCAGCCCGGGGTGTACGGCACATGTCCACCCAGACAGCCATCCAGGTGGCACAGAACACAGATCACCTGACCTCACCCGAATTTATAGGTTCTCCCAGCAGGCCAAGAGATCCAAGAAAATCACTGCCCATTGGCTGAGATACCCCATATACACATAGCCTGATCTCGGGTTGCCCTTCTTATATCTAGTACCACTAAGCTCCCAGCCACCTAGTGGTAGAAGAGAAAAGTGCAACAAGGCCAAACTTAGGGAGAAATCAATAGATCTCTATCAACCGACCAAGATGACTACTCTTGGCAAGTAAATTTGTCAGGAGCTCCCTGACTAACCCCAGGGTGCTACATGTGATATTAAACGTGTATATATAGTTGCCGCTCTTCACTGACATCCAAAGAATTAATAACAACTAATAGTGCAGCGCAACCAAAAACCGTAAATATATCTAAAATACTGAAATATATACTGATGATATATAATTAAAAATCCATATGAAACTAAATAATATACAATAAACAATAATGGTAATATAGTTATATAGCCATACAATTCTACATAAACCCCATAATATTGTGATTGAAATCATAATATGAATAAATAATAAATGCAAAATAAAAGTCCACTATTTGTATCCACCACACTGAAACAGGCATGCTTCAATCAAATTTCATGTGCCAAAGTAAAAAATAAATCAAATAAAGACTCTCATAGTGTAGTATATAAAACCGTTTGGCTGTTTATCCATCCATCCATCCAGGAGGAAATTACTGTATCACGTGACAAAACGCACCAGGGGCGGAGTCCTGTGACATCATCATGCCCAAAAGTAGGCAAGTGGCCATTTTAGCTATTCTGGTCTATGGATGTCCAAGCTTAAAGGGGTTGTAAAGGAACATTTTTTTCCCTAAATAGCTTCCTTTACCTTAGTGCAGTCCTCCTTCACTTACCTCATCCTTCGATTTTGCTTTTAAATGTCCTTATTTCTTCTGAGAAATCCTCACTTCCTGTTCTTCTGTCTGTAACTCCACACAGTAATGCAAGGCTTTCTTCCTGGTGTGGAGAAAGCCTCTTGAGGGGGTGAGCAGGAGTGTCAGGGTGCCCACTAACACACAGCTTCTTTTCTCTATCTGCAAAGTAGAGAGTGTCCTGACTTGCCTGCTCGCCCCCTCCCCCCTTAAGAGGCTTTCTCCACACCAGGGAGAAAGCCTTGCATTACTGTGGTGAGTTACAGACAGAAGAACAGGAAGTGAGGATTTCTCAGAAGAAATAAGGACATTTAAAAGCAAAATGGAAGGATGAGGTAAGTGAAGGAGGACTGCACTAAGGTAAAGGGAGCTATTTAGGGAAAAAAATTATACCTTTAAAACCCCTTTAAGAGGGAAATTATCCATGCTATTGAAATAGGCATCTGTTTTCAGTGCATTGGACTGGAAAGTGCACTCCTCTTGTGAGTACATATTTATTTTATTAATAAAACAGCCAAATGGTTTTATATACTACACTATGAGAGTCTTGTTTTGATTTATGTTTGGCTGAGTTGAAAAGCAATGACAATAAGGCCTCGTACACACGACCGAGAAACTCGACGGGCGAAACACATCGTTTTGCTCGTCGAGTTCCTTGTGAAGCGGTCGTGAAACTCGACAAGCCAATTTTCTCCATTCCCGTCAAGGAAATAGAGAACATGCTTTATTTTTGTCTCGTCAAGTTTCTCGACAGTTTCCTCGACGAAAATGTACACACGACCGGTTTCCTCTGCAAAAAAAAATCTCCCAGCAAGTTTCTTGCTATTTTTTGCAGAGAAACTCGGTCGTGTGTACGAGGCCTAAGAAGTACTGAAGTAATCTGATCCTGTAACCTGTGAAGTATCTTTTGGAGTACTCCTGCAGTCTTTACACCAGAGATCTGGGAAGGCTTTGTCTGACCTTACCTTTATGGGGGTCTTTATACAGGTGTTTGAATATCATCAAAAGTTTAATTCAATTCAATTCAAAAAGTGAAACTCATATATTATATAGATTCATTACACACAGAGTGATATATTTCAAGCATTTCTTTCTTTTAATTTGGATGATTATGGCTTACAGCTAGTGAAAACCCCAAATTCAGTATCTCAATAAACTAGAATATTATATAAGACCAATAAAAAAAGGATTTTTAATACAGAAATGTTGGCTTATTGAAAAGTATGCCCATGTACAGTATTGTATGCACGCAATACCTGGTCGGGGCTCCTTTTGCATGAATTACTGCATCAATGTGGCACGGCATGGAGGCGATCAGCCTGTGGTACTGCTGAGGTATTATGGAAGCCCAGGTTGCTTTTATAGCGACCTTCAGTTCATCTGCATTGTTGGGTCTGGTGTCTTTCATCTTCCTCTTGACAATACCCCACAGATTCTCTATGGGGTTTAAGTCAGGCGAGTTTGCTGACCAATCAAGCACAGTGATACCATCGTCATTAAACCAGGTATTGGTACTTTTCGTAGTGTGGGCAGGTGCCAAGTCCTGCTGAAAAATGAAATCAGCATCTCCATAAAGCTGGTCAGCAGAGGGAAGCGCTGGCTTTGGACTTGATAAAACACAGTGAACCAACACCAGCAGATGACGTGGCTTTCCAAATCATCACTGGCTGTTGAAACTTCACACTGGACCTTGGATTATGTCCCACTCTTCTTCCAGACTCTTTTCATCCAAAAAGAGGACTTTGGACCACTGAGCAACAGTCCAGTCCTTTTTCTCCTTAGCCCAGGTAAGACACTTCTCATGTTGTCTCTGGTTCAGGAGTGGCTTGACACAAGGAATGAAGCAGTTGTAGCCCATGTCCTGTATACGTCTGTGTGTGGTGGCTCTTGAAGGACTGACACCAGCCTTAGTCCACTCCTTGTGAATCTCCCCAAATTATTGGATGGTCTTTGCTTCACAATACTCTCAAGGCTGCAGTAATCCTTAGGCCTTGTACACACGAGAGGATATCCGCTGAAAACGGTCCGCCGGACCGTTTCCAGCGGATAAATCCTCTGGCGGATTTTGATCTGATGGCTGTACACACCATCAGAACAAAATCCCCGCGGAATACATCCGCGGTGACGTGGCCGCGCCGTCGCCGCGACGATGACGCGGCGACGTGCGCGACCCTGGTAGGTAAATACTTCCACGCATGCGTCGAATCATTACGACTCATGCGAGGGATGGGATCGGACGGACTTATCCGGTGAGTCTGTACAGACGACCGGATAAGTCCGCTGGACAGGTTTCAAGCGGATAGATTTCTTAGCATGCTAAGAAATTTGTATCCGCTTGAAAACCGTCGGCTGGACAAATGTCCGCCTGAAAATGTCCGCTAGGCCGTACACACGACCGGATCTATCTGCTGGAATTGATCCGCGGATCAATCCCAGCGGATAGATCCGGTCGTGTGTCCGGGGCCGTATTGTTTGTGCACCTTTTTCTACCACACTTTTGCCTTCGACTCAACCGACCATTAATATGCTTGGATACAGCACTCTGTGAACAGCCAGCTTCTTTAGCATTGACCTTTTTAAAAGAAGAAAAGAAAAAGAAGACCACAGTTTGCCCTGCGGTAAGAAAACCAGAAGTCGCAAGATGAAGGAACGCTCCTGAGGAATAATCCTCATTGCGAAGTTAAGCATCCCTAACAAGTACTGTAGCTGTTTTTCGTGCAAACTTGCAAAAGGGCGAAGGCATGAATGACTGATCTTATCCAGGTTAACTTGTCAGGCAGAATGCTGGCCTGCATGGAACGAGTGTTTAACCTGATGCCTAAAAAGGTGATAGACTGAGCCGGACCTTCAACTTTGTGTTACGTGATGGGTACGTTCAGGTTGCCAAATACTTCCCTTAATTTATCCAAATCTGTGGGGGACTCATCTGTCCGTTCGAAGAAACAGAAAGTCGTCTAGTTAGTGGATGACTTTCTGGCATTGCGCTCTGTAGGACAAGATCCAGGTGAGAGATTGTGCAAATGTGTTGAAAAGCCATGGACTGCTCTTAGAGCTGAAAGTTATGTAGCGTCCTGCTCCTGTTGAACAGGTGCTGCTGTAAATTTAGAGGGGGTCTGAGTTGTTATTTGACTCAGACCAATGTGATTTTGGGCAATTTAACCTCTGTTCCAGCCATGGCTGTGCTGGGAATAACCACCTTTGTTCGCCTGGGGGTGTTATTACCATCCCAGGCCAAGGGTGGTAGCAGCAGAGTCAGGGTGTATTGGATGTTCCCATTAGCAGCGAATCAGGGGAGTGGTCGTCCCTCTGTGCATGCTGGGGAGGGGTCGGTCTGTCGTTCCACGTGCCTCGTAGCTCGCCTGGCCTGGGGTTTGCGTGTTCCTGAATCCTGGCTCTGGGACCACGTTGGTCCAGGGTTGCGGCTTCGCTTAGTAGGCCCAGTAGTCAGACTGAGTCTGCACTTTCAAGGTGATCCTGTGCTGTCTGTCCTGCGGGAGGAAGCCACTTGATGAAGGAAGCCATGAGAGGACCTATCCTGGAGAGGATCATGCAAGAGGCTGATATCTTGGGAGAAGCCCAGGAAACTTAATCGAAGTTAGGTGCTTCAAAAACATGCCCCGTCGCCAGGGATGGACTGGCCATTGGGACCACAGGGAGTTTCCCGGTGGGCCGATGGCTCAGTGGGTCGGCTTCAGTGACAGCGGACTGCTGCCCCCCTCCGCTCCTTTGTCTCTCCCTCCCCGCAGCGCTCACCTGGGGGTAACAAAGAAGCAGGGGGAGGACCAGAGGAGCAGGGGGGGACAGAGGAGCATGGGGGAGGGGACAGACAGCTGACTCAACAGCTATGGCCTGGGAGTTTCTCACTTCTGCCTAATCTTGTACCATAAGGGGGGCACCGAACTGATTCGGGTGAAATAATGTCTAGCTTCCCCACTGGTACTGCCTATAAGAGTACCAGTACCAGCCGTTCTACTCTAATAAAGTAGAACGGCTAGTGGCTAGTGAAGGGGGAGAGGGGGCTTGGGTGGCTGGGGGGGAGCGGGAGTTGTCCAGCCGCCATGGGAGAGACCTGTCAAAGTGGACCAGTCTGGATGAAGTCCAGGGCCAAATTTCTGTCCCAGTCCATCCCTGCCTCTCGCTGTAATTCAGGCGCCCAGCGCCCGAAAAGTGTCCGGGTGGCTGAATTGGGGGTGGCAGCGGCGGCCATGGATAGATTCATGCTATGCGTAAATCCATCTATTGGTGATAGAGGGGGTGGCTGGAGAACGGGGAAGAGTCGGCCTAGCGACGTCAACGTATCCCGCACCGGAACCGACAGGGATACAGGTGAGTGGGCTGAATATATACATCAGACTCCTCCCATAAATTCAGACCTTCAGGCCACCATACTGGCCTTCTTCCACACACATTATATATATATAAGGGGAACTCCCATTGGACAGTTGTCACTGGAGCAAGTGTTCCCTTTGTTTGTCTCTATTCTTGTTTTAGAGCTAACTCAACATTTTGAATCATACCCACTGCAGACATAGACAACAATAAAAACCTGACACAGATTCCTGTCCTTCCCAACCATTGCCAAAACTGAGAAAAATGTGATTTGACTGATACTTTTAAACAGCAATTGTGCCTTTATAGCACCATCAATGAACACTGGACGAATGACCTCCTAATATTTTCTCTTTACGATGTGAAATTAAAAGGATAAAATATATGATGATTTATAAATGAAAAGGAAAGCGTCTGCTCTCTATTTATTATGATTCTATGCCTTGTCATTATCTTGATTAGTTCTCTTCACTAAATTTCAACATCAGAACAAAGTCTTAAAAAGGTAATTCATTACAGGGAATATCTGCTGAATCATTAACTTGTCTTGATAATCGGCAAGTCATTTACTTTATAGATAAATGGAATTGTTTGAAATATTTGTCATCAGCCCTAATTATGCTACAAAAAGGAATTCTGCCTGATTCTATTAAACGTTAAAGAAATATTGATTATTATTGCATCATCTGTAATCTCTTTCAAATGAAAATACATTTTCTTAAAGTAGTAATAAAAGCCAAAGCAAAAATTTCATATTTTGCCGCTTATCAATCATTAGTTGTGGTGCGCTGCATTTATTTTCTTTTTTTCGTTTTTTTTTCTGCTGTTTTCACCTGATGATTTGGACAGTGACACACCTCCTGTATTAGAGAGCCCCACTCTTTGACAGCCGCATTGTCAGTCTGGGGGAAGGGAAGTGTTAGATGCACTAGCAGATTTAAATACACTAACAGCTCACATGTTACAGCAGTTACAGCACACAGTTTTCTTCCTTTTGGGATAAAGGTTTTATATAAGTAAAGAAAAAGTTGACCATTGTAAGTATCCCTGTCAGTGTTAAATTATTTCTCTCAATACTTTCTAAGGCTCCTTTCATACGTGCTTTCCGATCAGGTCCACCTGTCAGTTTTTCAGGTGGACCTGATCCTATGGAGCGACATGTCCGCTAACACCCGCTGCAATCCAATCCTGTCCGCCAAATCTAGACGGACGGTGGCCCTATTTTCAATCTGGCGGATCGGATGGTATCGGATGGTATCGGATGAAAACAGACAGGCAGTCTATTTTTGTCCAATCTCTCCATAGAGAAGAGAGGTCCGTCTCAGCACAGTGAGCAGAGACGGACCTGTCATCCGCCTGCTCAGTGGGAATCAAGAGAGCGCTGAGCAAAGCATAGTCCAACAAGCGGACCGCCCGTGTGAAAGGACACTAAGTGCATATTTTTTAGCAGAATACACATTGGCCTAAACTGATGAAGACATGCGATTTGTGTGTGTTTTATAGCAGAAAGTAAATATTTTTTTTTAATTGTCAGAGGTGATCAAATATCACCAAAAGAAGGCTCTATTTGTGGGGAAAAAAGAAAAATTATTTGGGTACAGAATCGTACGACGGATGGACTGCGGCCAGTGGGAGTAGAAAATGTCCCAGCAGTAGTGGGGATAGACTATGGCCTCGTACACACTACCGAGAAACTCGTCGGGCGAGACACATCGTTTTCCTCGACGAGTTCCTTGTAAAGCCTCGTACACACGACCGAGTTTCTCGGCAAAAACCAGCAAGAAACTTGCTGGTTTTTTTTTTTGCCGAGGAAACCGGTCGTGTGTACACTTTTCGACGAGGAAACTGTCGAGGATCTCGTCGAGCCAAAAAGAGAGCATGTCTTCTTTTTCCTCGACGGCAATGGAGAAATTTGGCTCGCCGAGATCCTCGACAGCCTAACAAGGAACTCGACGAGCAAAACGATGTGTTTCACCCGTCGAGTTCCTTGGTCATGTGTACGAGGCCTTAGGCTTGTAGAGGAACTCGACAAGCTTTCTTTGCGCACACACTGTCAAGACAAAAAAATCTCCTCGTTCTCAAACGCGGTGACGTACAACACATACAATGGCAGGGGAAGTTCGATTCCACTGGCACAACCCTTGGGGCTGCTTTTGCTAATCTCATGTTACTGCGTGTTAAGTAAAAGTTTGGTGAGAGACGATTTGCACTTTACAGTCTGTTACAGCGTGACAAATGTGCTATCTCCATTACAAATGCTACTTTTACTCCCGTCTCATACTTTATGCTGAGCAAGCGCGGGTTTCTTAGCATACACACGCTGGAGTTTCTCGTCGGAAACCAGCCCGACCAGGAACTCAACGAGCCAATTTGACTCCGGTCGAGGAAAAAGAGAACTTGCTCTCTTTTTGGCTCGACGAGTTCCTCGACAGTTTCCTCGATGAAAAATGTACACTCGACCAGTTTCCTCTGCAAAAAAAACTCTCCCACCAAGTTTCTTGATGGATTCTGCAGAGAAAACCGGTCGTGTGTACGAGGCCTTTGTCTCAGGTTGCTTGGTGGTCACTGGGATTAAAAATGACAAAATACCTGTGAAACAGTAGGCAGAGAAATAGTTCCCCATCATTGGTGACACTGGGAGGAATAATGCCTCATCATTGATATCAGTAGGAGGAATAGTGCCCCATCATTGCTATCACTGGGAGGAATAATGCCCAATTATTTATGTTAGTAGGAAGAATAAAGTCCCATCACTAGTGTCAATGGGAGGAGTAGTCCAATAGTTTTTATCAGTGGGAAGAATAGTGCCCTATTGCGTCAGTGGGAGGAAGTGACCCATCATTGGTGTCAGTAGGAGGAATAGTGCCCCATCATTGATGTCAGTGGGAGGAAGTGACCCATCATTGGTGTCAGTAGGAGGAATAGTGCTCCATCATTGGTAGTATGAAAACAGAAAGAATACCCCCAGAGTGGGACTTTCAAGGCCAGACTCCGGATTTAGATGAAAAAAAAATGTATTTAGAGGATCAAACAAAATTGGATTGACACTTGTTTACAGAATGATCCTTGAATATCAAGGTATTATATTCTGGAGCAGGTACAATTATTAAACAAACGTACAGCAAGGTAACACCAGGGACGACAGTGTGTCCTGTGTAAAAGAAAAAAGAAAAAATTAGAACAAAAATACCCAGTGTAAAACAACAAAAAGAATAAAAACACTCTTCAGGGGGCGGTAAGAATTGCCCGACGCGTTTCTGGTCTAATGAGCAAACAAAAGACCTTCATCAGGGGCCACAGGAGTGTATGATTGTAGATTCTCGATCGTTTGCAAAAAACAAGTAGAGTAATCCCTTGGTGTTGTGGATCTTCCCCTTCCCTTGGGTTCAAAATAAGATCATTTCAATTTCGGTGTGTGTAGCTATGGGTGTCCAAAACACAGGATGTTCCGATACGGGATGGTTTTTTGATAAAAAACCAACAGTGGCTCCAAACAATCCAATATGGACAGTCCTAGTGTCAATGCTCGGGGAATCCCGGGCTATTACACAGTGGGGGGTTTGGTTTATGATGCACCGTTGCTGTGTGTATCTGGAGGCCCAGTGGCGTTAGTCCCTGTGTATGAAGGGTGCATCATTGGTATTAGTGGGAGGAATAGTGGCTCCTCATTGGTGTCAGTGGGAGGAATAGTGCCCTACTGTTTGTATAAGTAGAAGGAGAAGTGCTCCATCATTGGTTTCGAGATCACTGCTGTACAGTAATGAATACACAATATCTGCCCCAGAACAAATGGCTTCAGTACATTTCTCGATCACTGACTTGGAACTACTGTCTGTTTGAAAAAAATCAATACAATTTATATATATGTTTTGTTCTTTCAACAGCTCACTTCCTGGCGCTCTCCGTAGACAATGCACCTGGCACCCTGGCGGTTCTAAGAAGTGTAACTTTCTTCCCAGTTGCTCCGGGAGCAGTCTGTCTGGTAAGCATTTATTTAAAGGGACTGTCTAGTCTAAAGCAAGATCATAATATGTAGCATGTTTTCTAATCATGTGATTGTGAAATAATCTGAAGTGGAAAGTCAGCAGTTTTTTGGTCGGGTGTTCAGATCTCCGACTCTGAGCTGCAAGTTGCATGAAGTTGGGAGCTCACTAGCTGTGATGTCATCACCTCTTGCTGAATCCACCTATCTATAGAATAAAGCGTGTGGTTGGTAGGACAGACCCCAGAATGGGTCTGGGAAATTTTTAACCACTTCAATACAGGGCATTTTCACCCCCTTCCTGCTCAGGCCAATTTTTAGTTTTTCACTTTGAAACACCGTACCCAAACAAATAAATATTTTTTTGCGCTATAAACAAAAGAAGAGTGACAAGTTTGAATAAAACACTTTGGGTCGGATTCAGGTAGGAGATACGACGGCGTATCTCCAGATACGCCGTCGTATTTCTGAGTTGCGGCGTCGTATCTATGCGCCTGATTCATAGAATCAGTTATGCATAGATTTCCCTAAGATCCGACAGGTGTAAGTGTCTTAGGCTGCATATTTACGCTCGCCGCTAGGTGGCGCTTCCGTCGATTTCCGCAAGGAATATGCTAATTTGGTAGATACGCCGATTCACAAACGTACGTACGCCTGGCGCTATTTTGTTATGTCGTTTACGTTAGGCTTTTTCGGCATAATGAGGCGTACTCAATGTTAAGTATGGACGTCGTTCCCACGTTGAATTTTGAAATTTTTACGTCGTTTGCATAAGTCATTCGCGAATAGGGCTGTACGTAAGTTACGTTCATGTCTAAAGCATTGACGATTTGCGGCGGAATTTTGAGCATGCGCACTGGGATTCTTTTACGAACGGCGTCAAATACGTGGGGTCACACTAAATTTCAATAAAACACGCCCACATCATCCAAATTTGAACTAGGCGGGCTTACGCCGGAGCACATACGTTACGCCGCCGTAACTTAGGGCGCAAGTTCTTTTTGAATACGGAACTTGCACCCTAATTTACGGTGGCGCAACGTATCGGAGATACGTTAGGCCCACACAATATTACGATATACGAAATATTTTTTACTTTTTGCTATAATAAATATCCCAATTTAAAAAAAAAATATAATAATAATTTTTCCTCAGTTTAGGCAATTAGGTATAACATGTTTGGTATTTAAAAAAAATAGGGCTGTGGGAATTAACTATTAATTCCTTGATTAATCATTAATTTTTTTGATCGATCCAAAAAATTAACGATTAATCAAAGAATTAATAGTTCATTTCCACAGCCCGCCGGCTTCCGGGTCTTCAGGGAGTTCCGTCGGAGATCCAGTAACGTCACGGACACCGGCGGGGCTTGCCGTGTCCATCTGAAGGGCTCCTTTGCTGTGCCTTCATATCTGCATGGCGGCGGGACCTCACTATCTGCCACACGCAAGGGCTGTTACACTTCCCTCTATCACTTCCCTCTATCAACCTGGGATTCTACAGCCATCCACTGGGAGTTGTGATAGTGCCCTTCACGGGACATCTACATGCTGACAGACTGATGTTAACCTCTCCTCATCTGGATTCAGCAGTGGTATCGTTGTACACATTTTTATACCATTATCATACTTAGCTACATGTTTTTATGACTGCTTTTGCTACCATTACTCACACCATTTTTTCAGTTTATGTATCTACATCGATTTTATCTCCAGTGCAATATTTATTTTGTTACCTACTTGAAGACTATAAAAGTTTTAATGCTATTCCCATCGAGCGCTGCCTTTGTGTGTTTTTTTTATCCTGCTATGTATTTTCCAGTGGTTGGTAGCTGCACTGGGAATCAGCCTGCAAGGAGATCAGCTAAACGTAGTTGGATCTGTATGTGCGTTATAATTAATCGAAATTAGTCGATTAATCGATTAAAAAAAAATTGATTAATCGAACACGAAAATTTTAATCAGTAACAGCCCTAAAAAAAGGGTTTGCAATCACATTAAAGTGGAGGTTCACCCGGAAATATGAATTTTTAACATTAGATTGAGGCTCATTTTGTCTAGGGGAATCGGCTAGTTTTTTTTAAATCGAAGCAGTACTTACCGTTTTAGAGAGCGATCTTCTCCGCCGCTTCCGGGTATGGGCTGCGGGACTGGGCGTTCCTATTTTGATTGACAGGCTTCCGACGGTCGCATCCATCGCGTCACGATTTTCCGAAAGTAGCCGAACGTCGGTGCGCAGGCGCCGTATAGAGCTGCACCGACGTTCTTCTTCTTTCGGCTACTCGTGACGCGATGGATGCGACCGTCGGAAGCCTGTCGGAAGCCTGTCAATCAAAATAGGAACGCCCAGTCCCGAAGACCATACCCGGAAGCTGTGGAGAAGATCGCTCTCTAAAACGGTAAGTACAGCTTCGATTTTAAATAAACTAGCCGATTCCCCTAGACAAAATGAGCCTCAATCTAAGGTTACATTTTTTTTTAGGGTGAACTCCCGCTTTAAAGCGGTAGTAAAGCCTGGTATTTTTACCTACAAGTAAGCCTATAATAAGGCTTACTTGTAGGTAAAATGACTATCTCCTAAATGTGCACCGTTTAAGAGATATTCACCCTGCATGCAACCGCTGACGTCACCGACGCATGCGCTCTGAAGGCCCAGCATACCGCGCCGGACCTTCGGAACTTGTTGCCGGAACCGAGTGACGTCATTGTGGCTCCGGCCACTCACAGCGCCAGAGTCCGCAAACCCAGAAAGAAGGCGGGGGAAGATGTCAGCCCTTTCAGCAGTGATTAGGCACCGCTGGAAGTGCTTTGTTGTAAGGTAAGTATTTCATAATGTGCTAGTATGCGTTGCATACTAGCACATTATGGCATTGTCTTACAGGTTTTATTTTTTATTTTTTTTATTCTGCAGTGGTTTACTACCGCTTTAAGGTAAATTTGCTGGTCATTGTGCTGGGACTGCATTGCATTGGTACAAGATTGCATATGTGACATGGCTCCACCTGAGACAAGATTCTCACTATAAAACATTACTGAATCTGCCCTGGGATTGTCCTTTCATTTTTCAGAACGTGCATGGAAATTCCCAAGGCACTTAGACTTTCAATAACAGACTCTTTTTAATTTGATATCGGTTTGATAGTCTTTCAGAGCCTTTTTTTTTAAAACCCATTTCCATCTTTTTTCTCTTAGCTGAGATTTTATTACTATTTTCCTGAAATAAGTGGAAGGCTCACAGTGGGACTGGAAATGCAGACTGAAGATAATGACATATGGATAACAGAATCAAGCTATAAAGATGAGTGGAGGAGAGTTTTTATTCCCATCTTCAGCTCTCACCCATTTAAGGTGAGTTTTGTGTCATTTCAGATTTCTTAGTATTGGCCGTCAGGCTCCGGTCTCCATTCACTGAAGTGGAGGGTTATTGCCCCAGTTTTATGTAAAAATCATTGCCTGGTATTGAGATTTTTTTTTATTCACACAGTTGCTGACACGTTTAGTTTACATGTCTGGACCAAGCCTTTCGCTGCCGGAGGCATTTTTTAACCGCTTAGCCCTGGAAGTATTAGCTGCCCAATGACCAGGCCATTTTTATTTATTTTTTGCAATCCGGCACTTCCTCGTTTTAACTGACAATTGCGCGGTCGTACGATGATGTACCCAAACAAAATTGACATTGTTTTTTCCCCACAAATAGAGCTTTCCTTTGGTGGTATTTGATCACCACCGACAATTTTGAAAAACACACAATATTATGTACTTTTTTATTGGGACTGCGACATTACGGCGGACACATCAGACACTTTTGACACATTTTCGGGACCATTGGCATTTATACAGCGATCAGTGCTATAAAAATGCACTAATTACTGTAAAAATATCACTGGCAGGGAAGGGGTTCACATCAAGGAGATAATTGTGTTCCCTAATGTGTGTTCTAACTGTAGGGGGGTGGGACTGACCTAGAGGAAATTAGAGATCATGATTCCGAGCTATTAGGAACTCACCATCTGCTCATCCTCAGCGCACAAAACAGGGATGTGTGTGTTTACATACACGTCTCTGTTCTGCCTCTCGTGCCTGTCACGAGCATCGGCACCCCCCGATGCAGCGGGCACGCGTGCCTGTGTAAAAGCGACCAGCGTACAGCTACGACGGTTCGCGCAGTGGAGCCAACCTGCCGCAGTATAACTGTGAGGCTGGTCCGTAACCGGTTAAAACTTTTTTTGCATAAATGCACATTTTAGGTCTAATGCCGCGTACACACGATCGTTTTTCGGCATAAAAAAACATTGTTTTTCAGCATGTCCAAAAAACAACGTTTTTCCAACTTCATCATTAAAAACGATGTTACCCACACACCATTTTGAAAAATGATGAACAAAGCGCGGTGACGTACAACACGTACGACGGCACTCTGAAGGGGAAGTTCTATTCGCCTTTGGGCTGCTTTAGCTGATTCCGTGTTAGGAAAAGACGATTTGCACTTTTTTGTCTGTTACAGCGTGATGAATGTGCTTACTCCATTATGAACAGTAGTTTTACCAGAACGAGCGCTCCCGTCTCATAACTTGCTTCTGGGCATGCGCGGGTTTAAAACGTTGTTTTTGCCCACACACGATCATATAACCTCTATGATATCCTGGGTCATTGGGGAAACAATGCAATTGGATGCTGCTTCACAGCCGGTTTCCAGGTGCGAGCCGCGCTGCACTTTGTGAATGGTCCTGCAGTCTTCTAGGACCAATGATGTGTCCCAGAAGGCTGTGGGGGGAAGGAGGGGAGCCGAACTTCCGCACAGATTGCCGCAGTGATCTGACCAGAAGTGGGAGTGAGTACCTGTCAAAACCAGCTACCCGCTCCCCCCCTAAAAAGTTCCACTTTAGGAGAAAATGCAGAGGGTTTATTACAGTGGTGGTGTGTCCATAAATGGTGCATGGGTGCCGCTCCCTCTCTCCTGCCACCTGTCTATCACCATAGATAGATTCATGCATTGCAATTGATGGGCACAATGGCAGCAATTAATGGGCACAGTAGTGGCAATTGATGGGCACAGTGTCAGTAATTGATGGGCACAGTGTCAGCAATTGATGGGCACACTGGCAGGGATTAATGGGCACAGTAGCGGCAATTGATGAGCAAACTGGCAGCAATTTATGGGTACAGTGGCTGTGTTTGATGGGCACAGTGGCTGCATTTGATGGCACAGTGGCTGCGTTTGATGGGCACAGTGGCTGTGTTTGATGGGACAGTAGCTGCATTTGATGGGCACACTGGCTGTGTTTGATGGGCACAGTGGCTGCATTTGATGGGCACAGTGGCTGCATTTGATGGGCACAGTGGCTGCATTTGATGGGCACAGTGGCGGCAATTCATGGGAACAGTGGTTGCAATTCATGGGTTTTCTGTTTGTTTGCGCCCCCCCCCCCCCCCCACACACACACAAATTTTGAGCACCAGCCACCACTGGTTTATTACTACTTTAACCGTAGCAGACAAAATTCAGATCTATTGTCCTGCCAGACAGGACTGTGTGATGTAACAGAGCTGCAGGGATGGACTGGCCATCGGGACTACCGGGAGATTCCCGGTGGGCCGATGGCTCAGTGGACCAGTCGTAGGTCCGCGGCGATCTACCCGTCAATCGTCGACAGCTGGCGCTTAACAGGTAGATCGAGATTTAGCCACTTAGCCAGCGAGACATATGATGAGACACTGTGCCCTGATGTACTATGTCCCCTGATATGCCCTGTGCCCCGTGTCCTGATTTCCCCTGTGCCCTGATGTGCCCCGTGTCCTGATGTACTATGTCCCCTGATATGCCCTGTGCCCCGTGTCCTGATGTGCCCTGTGCCCTCATGTGCCCCGTGTCCTGATGTGCCCTGATGTGCCCTAATGTGCTATGTGCCCCGTGCCCTGATGTGCTATGTGCCCTGATGTGCTATGTGCCCCTTGTCCTGATGTGCTTTGTGCCTCGTGCCCTGATGTGCTATGTGCCCTAATGTGCCATGTGACCCGTGCCCTAATGTGCTATGTACCCCATGCCCTGATGTGCTATGTGCCCCGTGCCCTGATGTGCTATGTGCCCTGATGTGCTATGTGCCCCGTGCCCTGATGTGCTATGTGCCCTGTGGTGCTATGTTCCCTGATGTGCTATGTGCCCTGTGGTGCTATGTTCCCTGATGTCCTATGTTCCCTGATGTGCTATGTGCCCCGTGCCCTGATGTGCTATGTGCCCTGTGGTGATATGTTCCCTGATGTGCTATGTGCCCTGATGTGCCCCTTGCCCTGATGTGCTATGTGCCCTGTGGTGCTATGTTTCCTGATGTGCTATGTGCCCCCTGTCCTGATGTGCTATGTGCCCAGTGCCCTGATGTGCTATGTGCCCACTGTGCCCTGATGTGCCCCATCCCCCAATGTGCTGTGCCTCAATGTGGTGTTATGTGCTGTGCCCTGTTGTGCTGTGCCCTGTACCCTGATGTGATGTGCCCGGTACCCTGATGTGATGTGCCCTGTACGTGTTGTGCCCTGATGTGCTATGTTCCCTGATGTGCTATGTGCCCCCTGTACTGATGTGCTATGTGCCCAGTGCCCTGATGTGCTATGTGCCCTGATGTGCCCCGTGCCCTGATGTGCCCCGTCCCCCGATGTGCTGTGCCTCAATGTGGTGTGCTGTGCTGTGCCCTGTTGTGCTGTGCCCTGTACCCTGATGTGATGTGCCCTGTACCCTGATGTCATGTGCCCTGTACGTGTTGTGGCCTTATGTGCCCTGTACGTGTTGTGCCCTGATGTGCTGTGCCCTGTACCCTGATGTGCTGTGCCCTGATGTGCTGAGCTCTGTCTGGATGAAGTCCAGGGCCACATTTTTGTTCCAGTCCAGCCCTGCAGAGCTGTGTAAATCTCAGGACTGGATAAACAGAAATACAAATCCTTTATTGGGTAAAACAGCTCCTGTATTGTGTCCTTAGCTATAAAACAAATAATAAGACCCCAAAACCACTATAGTTTTCCCTGAAAGTTAGGTTTATATTTTGATTTGTGAATATATCATAAAAAGATGGCAGATCTCTTTTGAATATTATATTGGTATTCTACAGCCTCAGTTTTCTCCGGTTAAATTATTCCTTTTTTTGGGCAATATGGGATTTCTATAAAAATTGCCAAGCAGCGGAGGATTTTATCTCCCAGTACAAAATTACTTACCAATAAATTTCTTGTCAAGGGTTACAGTCCACAATTACTAAAAAGATTCCTATCGGATGGCGTAGCTTTGAGATTGAAACGACTTGCCGCAGTTTGTCGGGTTGCCCGTGACATGAGGTCTATTAGAAAATATCAAGCTTCATTTGCGACTGCTTAGAATGTTAGTGAGATCTTCTTTTCATGAGCTGACATATATTAACTTGTGACCCAGTTGTTAAATACGTTTAAACTCCCGTACCTCTGGTCGTTTCTCAGCAGAGATGAAACAATAAAGCATTTGCTGTCAGGAGATGAATAAGAATCTTCCCAGATTTTTGGCTATTACGGATTTGAATTAAGGGGGATTGATCTAGCAAAACATTAAAGCGGAGCTCCAGTCTCTTAGGCCCTGTACACACGGGCGGATATCCGATGAAAACGGTCCGCCGGACCGTTTCCACCGGATATGTCCGCTGGCGGATTTTGATCTGATGGCTGTACACACCATCAGATCAAAATCCCCGCGGTGACGTGGCCGCGACGATGACGCGGCGACGTTCGCGACCCTGGAAGGTAAATACTTCCGCGCATGCGTCGAATCATTTAGACGCATGCGAGGGATGGGGATCGGACGGACTTATCCGGTGAATCTGTACAGACGACCGGAAAAGTCCGAAGGACAGGTTTCCAGCGGATAGATTTCTTAGCATGCTAAGAAATTTTTATCCGCTGGAAAACCGTCGGCTGGACAAATGTCCGCTTGAAAATGTCCGCTAGGCCCTACACACGACCGGATCTATCTGCTGGAACTGATCCGCGGATAAATCCCAGCGGACAGATCCGGTCGTGTGTACGGGGCCTTAGGCCTAGTACACACGAGAGGATTTATCCGCGGATACGGTTCACCGGACCGTTTCCGCGGATAAATCTTCTCGAGGACTTCCGCGGATTTGGATCCGATGGAGTGTACTCACCATAGAATTGAAATCCGCACCGAAATCCCATCGCGATGACGTGTCGCGCCGTCGCCGCGATGATGACGCGGCGACGTGCGCGACGCTGTCATATAAGGAATTCCACGCATGCGTCGAATCATTCCATGCATGCGGGGGATCCATTCGGACGGATTGATCCGGTGAGTCTGTACAGACCAGCGGATCAATCCGTTGGGATGGATTCAAGCGGATAGATTTGAAAGCATGTCTTCAAATTTTTATCCACTTGAAATCCATCCCAGGGGATAAAAATCCGCGGAAACAGATCCGCTGGATTGTACACACCAGGGGATCTATCCGCTGGAGCCGGTCCGCGGATAAATCCCAGCGGACAGATCCGGTCGTGTGTACGGGGCCTTAGAGTAGTTGTAAACTCTGTTACACCACTTTTACCTACAGGTAAGCCTATAATAAGACTCACCTGTAGGTACCTTGATTATCTCCTAAACTTAAGTTTTTAAAAGTCTTTAAAATCTAAAAACCCAGTTAATGGATAGGTTTTGGGTACTAAAAAAACAAACATACACACTCACCTTCATGCTGCAGCATGTCCGCTCTGGCTCTAAACCCGGGAACTGAGCGATCACATGACCATTGATCGCTCAGTCTTCCTGGAATAGATAGCAGTGACTGGAGAGCCTTAAAGAGGGGGCTGGCCAGCTGGCAATCAGGCATGCGCCGTTCGTGAAAAATCCCAGTGCGAATGCCCGAAATTCCGACGGAAATCGTCATTGCTTTCGACGTGAATGTAAATTACGTCTACGTCTAGCCCTATTACGCAAACGACGTAATAAATTCAAATTTCGAAGCGGGAACGACGTCCATACTTAACATTGGCTGCGCCACCTAATAGCAGGAGCAACCTTACGCCGAAAAAGCCTAACGTAAACAACGTAAATAAATTGCGCCGGCCGTACGTACGTTTGTGAATCGGCGTATCTAGGTAATTTGCATATTCAACGAAAACAACGGAAGCGCCCCTAGCGGCCAACGTAATATTGCACACAATTCTACGCCGCCGCATTCAAGTTACGTCGGCGGAGGAAGCCTATTTTTTTAGCGTATCTGCCTTTGAAAACCCACTAACGATACGCCGGCGCAGATTTGAAAAGCTTCCTGAATCTACCCCAATCCTTATTCCTGAATATTTTCTCAATATTGGCCTAACCTTTCTACATTTATATCTTGTGTAGGGTATTCAATACTTTTTATTTGTACTTCATCATTTGAAATATTTGGCATTTAGCAGGTAATTACAGGAAGCAAAATAAACCTCAGCAAAAAAAAGCTGTGCTAAGGCATTTATTTGTTTTCTAACAATAGCTCCCCGACTGCCAAACAATTCTTTGCACTTGGAAATATCTGAAGAGCATTTTGGGAATCATTTGCATTAGCAAAAAGCCAGGTGCTGGTATGCAGCTGAGTTCATGTACAATAAAGCCTCCTTCGGGGACTTCGTTTATAAAACTTGACACTCACATGAGAATGCATGTGGCCATCTAACTTTTCTGTTTTGTCAGAACTACCAAACTGAATAGAAGAAAAAAGGTTTCATAGGCGGATTAATTGCATATTTTTTGACGCATGCAGCAGTGTTTGAATAATCATATTCTTCATGTTTTATAAAGAACTTAGGAGGTTTTTGTGTTTTTTGTTTTGGAAAATGTTACTCATGCTTTTGTATCATTTAAACATTTTATGGTCTGTATGTGCCAGCTACAGTACGAGAAATTCCTTTCAAGAAAGCCAACAAAATTCTAAATAATTTCACCAGATGGCCAAAAAATCACATTGAAGAGGTTTTAGAGTTTAAAGTGTATGTAAAACCAAAACTTTGTTGGGCTTTGGATTCAGGACTAGTACCTTGTCAATATTTTATTGCTGTCTGTGCCCTCATTAGTCAGATTACCCATCTCTATTGGTTCTAAAACAGAAATTAATGGGAAAGTCAACATATGTTGAGTTGTCAATGTAGCACTCTCCTAGTTCAGAGTAGGCTGCTAGGTAAATTTAGTTTAGCTCCTTGTAAACAGTGGAGCAGGGGTTGATTGCTTAGGGCTGTTCAGTGTTTCACAGGCTGCTATTCTGCTACTCCCCTGTCTCCTAGAGACTTCTAGAAGTATAGTGGGAGGAGCAGGACATGCAGACTGAATATATATGGAACTCCAACCAATTCCTGGGGAGGTGTGCCCAGAAGGTGGAGGGGGAGCCCATAAGTAGTCTGAGGGCTGGCTAGCAGAGTTCCTGGATTCATTCCTGCAGAAGGAAATCCCTGCTCAGGGTCTCTGCCCCAGGGCAGAGAAAACTAGAGGGACCAGAGCGAAGATATTGACGTGTCAGCTAGGTTTAGCTTGGGGGCCTACTGAAGAACCTTGTTCATCATCAAAACAAAAGGTGGGGGGAAACGTTTCAATGGGCATACTTTTTAATGGGCATACCTGTTCTGGCAACAACTGTTCTAATAATGTTTTAGGGATTTAATTTCACTTACTGTTGTGTCTCTGGGACAATATATAAATATCCTACTGCCACCAATGTGTGGCATATGTTGGTGGCATCAGGAGGTTTTGCACACATTCCAAGTGCGTATATATCTCACAAGTGGACTGCGGCTTTCATGTGAAAATGATCAGGTGGCTCTACAGCCACCTGATCTTTTTCACAGACCCCTAGAAGTGTGCCTCTAGTGCACACTCCTGAACCCTGCATTCTGAGTGCAATGCACACCTGATCCCTGTGTTCTGAGCCTAACTCACTCTTGATCCCTACGTTCTGAGCCACACTCACTCCTTATCCCTGCATTCTGAGCACAACGCACTCCTGAACCCTGCATTCTGAGAACAACACACTCCTGATCCCTGCATTCTGAGCATAACACACTCCTGAACCCTGCATTCTGAGCACAGTGCACTCCTGATCCCTGCATTCTGAGTACAACGAGCTCCTGCATTCTGAGCACAATGCACTCCTAAACCCTGATTTCTGAGAGTAAAGCACTCCTGATCCCTGCATTCTGAGTACAAGGCACTCCTGAACCCTGCATTCTGAGCGCAATGCACTCCTGATCCCTGCATTTTGAGCGCAACGCATGCCTTAACCCAGCATTCTGAGTGCAACACGCACCTGAACCCTGCAGTCTGAGTACAACGCACTCCTGAACCCTGCATTCTGAGTGCATTGCACTGCTGAACCCTGCATTCTGCATAATAAGAAATGTGCAGTGTGCATAGGAGTTTGTTCATATTTTTTTAAAACTATGTCTGGCCCCCAGTCTGAGGGGCAGTGAACGGGCCCCCTGTTTAAAAAGTTTGAGGACCCCTGCCCTAGCTAGTAAGATCCCATAAGCGTCTTGTACAATGTCACTTCTAGCCAACTTGCCATCCCTTGTTCTGGCTGCTATGGCCAGGGAAGAAGCTATTAACATATCACTGTTCATGTCAGAGTGAGAGCAATAATTCCAGGCCCATTATTCAGGGGTTACCTCTAAACTGATGGCCTGTAGGTGCTGCTAAAGAATTACCTATGGAAAATGTATGGTTTCACAGGCGTACAACATTTTAAGGCTTGATATGTTGGGTATCTAATTACTCAGTGCAACTTTATCTTTTATATTTTCCCAAACAGCAAGTATTGCATTTGTGTGCCCTAAAATTAAGTTTAGTGTATTTTTTTAATTAAAATTTGTGCTTCATATACCACTGCGTTAGTAATATAAAATAAATAGTACAATAATCTGTCAGGGGTTTTGAACACTTGCCTACTATATCCAAAAATATAAACCGTTGACTGTATATACACACAGAATTCCACGAATGTTTACCAACTTATGCTGTGTTGTACAAAACATAGAAAGATAGCAGTTATCATATTGCAATATCTATGCTTAGAATGCTGAATTGGTGAAGCTGTTTATTTTCTTGCAGTTCTATTTAGACATTATTTTTATTTTTGCATACCTCTGCCGCACAGTGCGTCCAGGAGTGTGACTTTACAATTTTCTGTTACAGAGAAGCAACACAGTCTGGTCATGTCCCCAACCCAAGCCGGCTGATTGGATAACAAGTCTTTCCTGTGCTCTCCTTATGTAGAGCTGTATTTGCTCTCTGTATATACAGTATTTGCTGTTCTCCAGCGATGCAAGATCTGCCCTCCCTGTTGTTGCTGCCATGTTCTCCAATCCATCCTCTGGTCTGGTGTCTTCTTTCTTTGGTCATTGCATTGCCACTGATGAGATAACTCTGGTGCATGCGTGCCAAAGTAACACCATGCCCTCGTTCAGCTAAACTATTGGCATCTTACATATCGTATACCAGTTTAGACAATTGTAAGCAGACTTATAAAGAAGTTCCCTACATTTATACATACAAAGTATCTTCTGCCAAATAACTGTATCTGCTACCAATTTGTTTTTGGGGACTTCAGTTCCACTTGAAAGAAATGTATGTTGTATTTTCAGTGGGGGCACATTTAAAATATTTTTTTTTTCACTGCTTAACTTTTTTTATTTTAGATGACTTATTAACCACTTGACAACTGGGCACTTAAACACCCTTAATAACCAGACCAATTTTCAGCTTTCGGTGCTCTCACATTTTGAATGACAATAACTCAGTCATACAACACTGTAACCAAATGAAATTTTTGTCCTTTTTTTCCCACAAATAGAGCTTTCTTTTGGTGGTATTTGATCACCTCTGCGGTTTTTATTTTTTTCGCTATAAATGAAAAAAGAACGAAAATTTTGTAAAAAAATGAATTTTTCTTCATTTCTATTATAAGATTTTGCAAAAAATGAATTTTTCTTCATAAATTTGGCCTAAAATGTATACTGCTACATATCTTTGGTAAAAAAAAAAAAAAAATTTGGATATTATTTAGTCTGGGTGAAAGTTATAGGGTCTACAAGCTATGGTACCAATTACTGAAAATTGATCAATTTGATCACATCTGAAGTACTGACGGCCTCTCTCATTTCTTGAGACCCTAACATGCCAGAAAAGTACAAATACCCCCTAAATGACCCCTTTTTGGAAAGAAGACATTCCAAGGTATTTAGAAAGAGGCATGGTGAGTTTTTTGAAGTTGTCATTTTTTCCCACAATTCTTTGCAAAATCAAGGTTTTTTTTTTTTTGTTTTTTTTTCCACAAAAGTTTCATATTAGCAGGTTATTTCTCACACACAGCATATGCATACCACAAATTACACCCCAAAACACATTCTGCTATTCCTCCCGAGTATGGCGATACCACATGTGTGAGACTTTTACACAGCGTGGCCACATACAGAGGCCCAACATGCAGGGAGCACCATCAGGCGTTCTGGAACACCCAGACCAATTCTGACATTCCTCTCCTACATGTAAAAATCATCATTTATTTGCTAGAAAATTACATAGAACCCCAAAACATTATATATGCTTTTTTAGCAAAGACCCTAGAGAATACAATGGCTGTCGTTGCAACTTTTTATCGCGCATGGTATTTGCACAGCAATTTTTCGAACGCATTTTTTTGGGAAATAAAACAGTTTTGTGCTTTTTAAAAAAAAAAACAGTAAAGTTAGCCCAATGTTTTTGCATAATATGAAAGACGAAGTTACGCCGAGTAAATAGATACCCAACATGTCACCCTTCAATATTGCACACGCTTGTGGAATGGCGCCAAACTTCGCTACTTAAAAATCCCCATAGGTGACGTTTTAAATGTTTTTACTGGTTACATGTTTTTAGTTACAGAGGAGGTCTGGGGCCAAAATGATTGCTCTCGCTCTAACGTTCGCAGCGATACCTCACATGTGTGGTTTGAACTCAGTTTTCATATGTGGGCGGGACTTACGTACACATTCGCTTCTGTATACGAGCACGCGGGAACAGGGGCGCTTTAAATATTTATTTTTTATTTTTATTGTTCATTTTACTTAATTTATTTTAGTTTGACACGTTTTTCCCCAAAAATAAATGTTTTGATCACTTTTATTCCAATTACAAGGAATGTAAACATCCCTTGTAATAGGAATATAGCATGACAGGTCCTCTTTACAGTGAGATATGGGGTCAATAAGACCCCACATCTCACCTCTAGGCTGGGAAGCTTGGAAAAAAACAAGAAAAAAAACAAGAAAAAAAACGATCCTGGCTTCGATCGCAGCGGTGAGTCAGAAGAAGCACCGGAGGGCGAAGGGAGTGGGGACGTCCCTTTTTGCCTCCCGTAAGAACGATCAAGAGGCGGAACAGCCGCCATGATCGTTCTTATGGTGTAGAGAATCGCCGGCTGAAAAAAATGATATCTGAATGATGCCTGTAGCTGCAGGCATCATTTAGATATCCCTGCACAAAGTCAAGGACCTCATATGACGTGGGCGAGAAGTGGTTAAAACACATTTTTTTTCCCCAGAGTATTTTCTGGGTATTGCAAAGTATTGGCCAGGGTATTGCAAAGTATTGGTGTGGGGGTATTGCAGAGTATGGTGCGGGGGTATTGCAGAGTATGGTGCGGGGGTATTGCAGAGTATTGGTGCGGGGGTATTGCAGAGTATTGGTGCGGGGGTATTGCAGAGTATTGTGTGGGGGGTATTGCAGAGTATGGTGCGGGGGTATTGCAGAGTATTGGTGCGGGGGTATTGCAGAGTATTGGTGCAGGGGTATTGCAGAGTATTGGTGCGGGGGTATTGCAGAGTATTGTGCGTGGGGTATTGCAGAGTATTGTGCGTGGGGTATTGCAGAGTATTGTGCGTGGGGTATTGCAGAGTATTGTGCGTGGGGTATTGCAGAGTATTGTGCGTGGGGTATTGCAGAGTATTGTGCGTGGGGTATTGCAGAGTATTGTGCGTGGGGTATTGCAGAGTATTGTGCGTGGGGTATTGCAGAGTATTGTGCGTGGGGTATTGCAGAGTATTGTGCGTGGGGTATTGCAGAGTATTGTGCGTGGGGTATTGCAGAGTATTGCGAGTGGGGTATTGCAGAGTATTGCGCGGGGGGTACTGCAGAGTATTGCGCGGGGGGTATTGCAGAGTATTGCGCGGGGGTATTGCAGAGTATTGCGCGGGGGGTATTGCAGAGTATTGCGCAAGGGGTACTGCAGAGTACTGGCAGGGGGTACTGCAGAGTATTGCGCGGGGGTATTGCAGAGTATTGCGCGGGGGTATTGCAGAGTATTGCGCGGGGGTATTGCAGAGTATTGCGCGGGGGTATTGCAGAGTATTGCGCGGGGGTACTGCAGAGTATTGCGCGGGGGTATTGCAGAGTATTGCGCGGGTGTTTTGCAGAGTATTGCGCGGGTGTTTTGCAGAGTATTGCGCGGGTGTTTTGCAGAGTATTGCGCGGGTGTTTTGCAGAGTATTGCGCGGGTGTTTTGCAGAGTATTGCGCGGGTGTTTTGCAGAGTATTGCGCGGGTGTTTTGCAGAGTATTGCGCGGGTGTATTGCAGAGTAATGCGCGGGTGTATTGCAGAGTAATGCGCGGGTGTTTTGCAGAGTATTGCGCGGGTGTTTTGCAGAGTATTGCGCGGGTGTTTTGCAGAGTATTGCGCGGGTGTTTTGCAGAGTATTGCGCGGGTGTTTTGCAGAGTATTGCGCGGGTGTATTGCAGAGTATTGCGCGGGTGTATTGCAGAGTATTGCGCGGGTGTTTTGCAGAGTATTGCGCGGGGGTATTGCAGGGAAGGCAGAGCATTGCAGAGTATTGCGCAGGGAAGGCAGAGTATTGCAGGGGTTAATGCAGGGATGGCTGAGCAGGGATGGATGGATCTGTGACTGCAATAGTCACAGATCCATCCCACACTGCTGCTGCCATCCGCGCTCTCCTCTCACACTGTACCGATCGGTACAGCGAGAGGAGGGAGGAACCGGCGTCATCAAATGACGCCGGTTTGTTTACCTGTGGTCGCGCCGTCATTGGACGGCGCGATCACATGGTAAAAGACCGGCGTTGCCGGTCAGTTACCGTGATCTGTGTAGCGCCGGGTCTCATAGACCCGGCGCGCACAGAATTTTCTGTGTGCGCGCCCGAGGCGGCGCGCATTACTGCTTCTGGTGGGCGCCGTTTCAGAACGGCGACCCCCAGTTAAGCAACCACCTTGCCGCCGTTTGTAGACGGCGGCTGGTGGTTAAGTGGTTAAATGCTGGCTCTTACATAATATTACAGAGAGTTGTGGATTTCCCACTAGGGGGAGCCCTCAGTGCACGTTCTCTCTCTGGAAAACTGATGAGATCTGATATCAGTTACACTGTGAGTGCATAGTTATCAGTGCGTCTGTCGACTCATAGACTTGCATTTTGAGACGGAGTAGTAAAGCATAACCATTGTGTAGCACTGCTAATCAGGAAGTAAGATCTGCACATGCAATGAACAAAATCAGTGGCCCTGTGTTCATAAAATACATAATTTTGCAGAGAAACAAGGCTATTAAAGCATTAAAGGATAAGTTCACATTTGGGAACATTACATGTTCCAACCGTTCTTAGGGTGGAACATATAACATGTCCCCAATGCTGCAGCCGCTGCCCAATCCCAGCAGTATGTGTGTGAATGAACTACAAGCCCAACATCCTTTGCGGCTGTCACCTTGTAGTTCTTAATGAACTATCACGGCGCTATGGAGCGCCATTGTAGTTCATTGATTCTCTCTGTCTGATTGCAGATGTAGCACCCTGGTGCTTAGGCAGGGTTGCTAACCAATTTAGTCTGCCAGGTAGTAATTGTCCTGGCTAATTGTTAAGAGATCCATTGATTTCCCCCTTAATTCTGGAATTGCTGCACTTTTCTCTTCTGTCACTAGGTGGCATTGTAGCTGGTGACATTAGATAGACAAGGGCATAGCAAGGACAGATTATGAATGAATGGGGTGTCTCAGCCAATGGGTAAGGGTTTCTTTGAGCCCATTTGTCTGCCTATTGGTTTGGGTGGAGTCATGTGATCGGGATGATGTCCCACCTGGACAGCTGTCTGGGTGGACGTATGTTATGTCGCCCGGGCTGCTAGGCCGAAAGCCTGAGGCCTATCCTGGGGACACCTGGCTGCTAGGCTGCCTGAGGCCTATCTAGGAGGAGGAGAAGCAGCATAGGGTTGGGACTGCAGGAGTCCAACCAAGTTTAGAAGGTTCAGCCAGACGGGGAACCAGTTGTGGTCAGAGGTAGAGAGGAAACGGTTACCACTAAGAGACCATCCACCTTGTTACCAGAGACTACTGTGAGTAAGCTGAAACAAGTACCAGAGCAGTCTTCTCACCAGTCGGAGACGTGGGAAAGCATCAGCAAGTGCCAAGCCAGGGACCCAGCAGGATAGCTGAGGTGACGCCTGAGGAGTATGCAGTGGGATAGCTGTGGAAGAGCTCAGGGGATCCAATGACGAGTGGGATCTGGAAGTCTAGTGAGAGACTGGGAGCTCAGTGAGTGAAGACCTACAGTGGGATACTGTGATATAAGTAAAAGACTGTTCATAGGTGTGCGGTGCCTTTGGCATTAGGGTGTGCACCCCAAAGCTCAAACACACTCTACTGATCACTCACAATGTTCATTCAGAAAGGGAAGGGGCCGGTAAATGCCAAATTTACTGGCCCCTTCCCCCACTCATCCTAAAACATCCACAGCAACAACCGGTGTGGAGAGGAGGGAAGCCCACAGTGCTGTGGGGGAAAGGAGGGGGAGACTGGTCAGTAGGAGGAATCTGTTCTGCACAGGGTGATTAGGGTGTGCCTGGGCACACCTGGCACACCCTGTGCGCACGCCTATGAGACTGTTCCGTGTTACCAAGAGTTATGTACTACTACCATTAGGGACTGTTGCAAGATTAGTTGCCATAGCAAACAGCGGTCCTATACATAAGTGTTATCCAGCTGGAGGCCTTCCACTATATAGCTGTCTACCTACAGAAGTCTCGGAGTCTGCCAATTATCATTGCATATACTGAAGGGTGTCCTGGCCCTAACCCTCTCTCTCCCAGTTCTGCAGGGCATAGCTGCTAATGGGAATGGCTTTCCTGTTGTGGAAAAAGTACAGGAACCATTATCACACATTGTGGTTTTTTTTTGTTTGTATAGCCTACAGGTAAAATTATTTTGTTGTTACATCTGTTCTATATTTATTTGTATAATGCATGTCAATTTTGGAGGTGTCCTCGGATGTGTCACTTTACAATAAATAGGAGCTGCTAGTTTGTTTTGGGTGGCACGTTACCTCTGTATCTCCGTCGTCTAAGGTACTGGATGAGAGCTGTAGTAAAGTCAATGTCCACACGACAAGTGTCTTTTCTGTGCTTTTATTACCCAGCTGGGTAAAAACGATAAACAGTGGAAAGGTGAAGGGATAGCAAAATAGGAGACAGCAGATTCAGGTATAACTGGGTATGGAAACAATCCTGCTTCCTACAACAACTTTACTTCACCAATCTAGCCAGAGTGGGTACAGTGCATCTGGACAGGCCTCTCTCACCAGCCTGGCAGCCAGAATGTCACTCGGATGAATAGGATTAAGTCTCTGCCACAGACCCTCCTGAGGATTGGAGACAATTTCGGTCCAAAATCTTTCTTGACTGGATTCAGCACCCGGTTATCCTTCACATAGCTTTGGTTAAATCAGCAACTGATAGGCAACCTGCGTCCAGCCTCTCAGAACCAAAGTTGTCCTCTGACAGGCCTCTCCTAAAAAAACAGCCTCCTGCTCGGTATTCCCCCGGACAGGTTCCTCATCAGGCGGCTTCCTCCAATTGGATGGACAGCCCAGGACCATCTGGCAAATTAGGGATCCAGTCGACTCACTGGATCGATCAAACAGATAAATGTGCTCCGGACCAACGTGGACCCGCAGCCAGGAACACACACGCACAAACCCTGGCCAGAAGGACCACACGGGGGTGGTGGGACGACTGCCCAGCTCAAGGGCGGGAACACAGCGTCCCAAACTAATGGCGTCTGCCCCTTAAATACCCCTCCCCAGCATGCACAGCGAGGTGGCCCAACCTCCTGATAGGCTACTGAGGAGAGATACTCAACACTTGACCTCACTGCTGCCACCTGCTGTGGGGGGGTGACGGGAGTCCCCAGACAAAAGGACAGCCCCCAGTACAGCCAAGCTGGAGCAGAAACCCCAAACCCAACCAAACAACAGGTTTAGAGCCAACTACCTCTCTGAACTTCCCCTAAATTTACAATAGGCTCTGAAAGTAGCCAGGCGCTACATATATATATATATATATATATATATATATATATATATATATATATATATATATATATATATAAATATATATTGCGGCTCCATCTAAAATATTAAAATATATATTTATAAAGCTATTTAAATCTAATTAATGTATTTTATGTTCAAACCTTCCATTTAAATACTTTCAATCTTGTTATATAATTAATAAAAATAATAATAATAATAATAATAATAAATAAAAGTATATTGCATCCTACATTAACCTAGCTCCTACAGGGAGTGCAGAATTATTAGGCAAATGAGTATTTTGACCACATCATCCTCTTTATGCATGTTGTCTTACTCCAAGCTGTATAGGCTTGAAAGCCTACTACCAATTAAGCATATTAGGTGATGTACATCTCTGTAATGAGAAGGTGTGTGGTCTAATGACATCAACACCCTATATCAGGTGTGCATTATTATTAGTCAACTTCCTTTCCTTTGGCAAAATGGGTCAAAAGAAGGACTTGACAGGCTCTGAAAAGTCAAAAATAGTGAGATATCTTGCAGAGGGATGCAGCACTCTTAAAATTGCAAAGCTTCTGAAGCGTGATCATCGAACAATCAAGCGTTTCATTCAAAATAGTCAACAGGGTCGCAAGAACCTTTTAGAAAAACCAAGGCGCAAAATAACTGCCCATGAACTGAGAAAAGTCAAGCGTGCAGCTGCCAAGATGCCACTTGCCACCAGTTTGGCCATATTTCAGAGCTGCAACATCACTGGAGTGCCCAAAAGCACAAGGTGTGCAATACTCAGAGACATGGCCAAGGTAAGAAAGGCTGAAAGACGACCACCACTGAACAAGACACACAAGCTGAAACGTCAAGACTGGGCCAAGAAATATCTCAAGACTGATTTTTCTAAGGTTTTATGGACTGATGAAATGAGAGTGAGTCTTGATGGGCCAGATGGATGGGCCCGTGGCTGGATTGGTAAAGGGCAGAGAGCTCCAGTCCGACTCAGACGCCAGCAAGGTGGAGGTGGAGTACTGGTTTGGGCTGGTATCATCAAAGATGAGCTTGTGGGGCGTTTTCGGGTTGAGGATGGAGTCAAGCTCAACTCCCAGTCCTACTGCCAGTTTCTGGAAGACACCTTCTTCAAGCAGTGGTACAGGAAGAAGTCTGCATCCTTCAAGATAAACATGATTTTCATGCAGGACATTGCTCCATCACACGCGTCCAAGTACTCCACAGCGTGGCTGGCAAGAAAGGGTATAAAAGAAGAAAAACCAATGACATGGCCTCCCTTTTCACCTGATCTGAACCCCATTGAGAACCTGTGGTCCATCATCAAATGTGAGATTTACAAGGAGGGAAAACAGTACACCTCTCTGAACAGTGTCTGGGAGGCTGCGGTTGCTGCTGCACGAAATGTTGATGGTGAACAGATCAAAACACTGACAGAATCCATGGATGGCAGGCTTTTGAGTGTCCATGCAAAGAAAGGTGGCTATATTGGTCACTTATTTGTTTTTGTTTTCTTTTTGAATGTCAGAAATGTATATTTGAGAATGTTCAGATGTTATATTGGTTTCACTGGTAAAAATAATTAATTGAAATGGGTATATATTTTTTTTTTGGTTAAGTTGCCTAATAATTATGCACAGTAATAGTAGTCACCTGCACACATAGATATCACCCTAAAATAGCTAAAACTAAAAAAAAAAAAAAACTACTTCAAAAAATATTCAGCTTTGATATTAATGAGTTTTTTGGGTTCATTGAGAACATGGTTGTTGTTCAATAATAAAATGAATCCTCAAAAATACAACTTACCTAATAATTCTGCACTACCTGTATATTGAAATACATTAAACCCCATTAAATCTTATACATTTCCATTAATTACAATACATGCTATATCCTATTATTTTATAAAATATATTATGAATAATAATATCCTGTATTATCCTAAATCCTTTATTTAAGTGCATTAAATACCATTAAATCTTATAAATTCCCTTTCAACTGGGGCATATGGTACCCTAATGGCAAACTCCCAGCATTAGCGTATTCATCAAACTCGTACTGACTTAACACAAATCTTTTCTTCGATGTGCTTGACTGGTTGGGACATAAAATTTAGCAGAAAAATGTCAGCGCACAGTATATTTCTTTGGCAGAAGTGTAAATATTTTGTAATAAATAGTTGCAGAACATTGGCAAGCACCTGGCGATGGGTAATAGTTCACAAAAATGAGAACACTTCCGTTGAAAACGGAAAATTAACAAAGCAGACACGGCGCAGAAATGGATGGAGAACAGGACAGTCTATAAAACTGAATTTGTCACTAAAAACCAAATAAACAATAATTAAAATGGAACTCCAGACAAAGCGCTAAATACACAGATGAAATACATAGCTTTGAATTGTTTCCCAGCCAAATATTTTATAATCCTGTTCAGCCAGTCCTCTGATTCACACATTCTTCTGATTGCTCCATTGTATACCCAGAGGGTCATGTTGCGGGTTTACAGCTTCTTGAGTCACCTACAGTATATGCCCATTGGTCTGTGGATTAGTATCTGTACACTGCTGATTCAGTGACCAGTTTCTATCTGGCTATGGCATGCATTGGCGTGCACCCTCGATGCTGAGCAGGCTAAATAAACAAGAGGGCATTAATCTCCTTTCCTTACCATGGCCGGTGCTGTGACTTCTTGCCAGCTACCCTGTGCCTGAGATTCCGTTTTTTTCTTAATTTCCACTACTTCGCTTGCATTTTCTGTAAGGCTTCCACAGCTGACTATTCTCTGCCTTCCACCTGCCTTAACCCCAGCCTGGACTCTGACCTCCTGAAATTCCATCATTTGAACCCTGTCCCCAGAAGGTACCCTTCCTGCTCTGGCAACCCCTTGATGAGGTAAATCTGAAGGCCACGTAGGGTCACTGGCCCATCACTCCCTGAGGGATGCTCTGATGAAGACCAAGCTCATACCTCCCAACTTTTCAACTTCAGAATGAGGGACAATTGTTGTTGAGCGGGGGAGGGGGGGTGCCGTTCGGATCGAAGTTGTTGAGCGGGGGGGGGGGGGCCTGGATCGGAGTTGTTGAGCGTGGGGGGGGGTCCGTGGATCAGAGTTGTTGTTGAGCGGGGGGGGAGGTTGCCGCGAGTTTTTACGTGAATCGCGGTAATCGCAGGGGGTGCCGCAGGACTGTAGCCATGATCGCGGGACCGCTGGATTTACCGCGAATCACGGGACAGTCCCGCGAAATCCGGGACGGTTGGGAGGTATGCAAGCTGCGCCTCTATGCCTTGGGTGAGGCTGTCTACGCCAGCGTAACTCTGAGAGGCAAGAGCAGTATTCACAAAGCACTTGCTCCCTAAGTTACGTCGGCGTAGCGTAAATGGGCCGGCGTAAGCCCGCCTAATTCAAATTAGGAAGGTAGTGGGCGTGTTGTATTAAAATTAGCCGTGACCCCATGTAAATGAATTCCCGAACGAACGGCGCATGCGCGCGCATGCTCAGAATCACGTCGCATATACTCCCTAAGATACGTCGGCTCAATGCTTTCGACGTGAACGTAACCTACGCCCAGCCCCATTCACGTACGACTTACGCAAACAATGTAAAATACGACGGCTGTTCCGACGTCCATACCCTAACATGACTTACCCCTGCTTTATGAGGGATAACTATACGCCGGACGTACGCCTTACGTAAACGGCGTAGCTTAATGTGATGGGCGCAATTACGTTCGTGAATCGGCGTATCTAGCTCATTTACATATTCAACGCGTAAATCAATGGAAGCGCCCCTAGCGGCCAGCGTAAATATGCACCCAAGATACGACGGAGTAGGAGACTTACATCGGTCGGATGGAGCCAGAATTCAGGCGTATCTGGTTTCAAGAATACGGCGCATAGATACGACGGCGCATCCTATAACTTACGCGGCGTATTAACAGATACGTCGGCGTAAGTTCTCTCTGAATCTGGCCCTATAACTTTTACGCAAACCAATTAATATACGCTTATTGCAATTTTTTTTTAACAAAAATATGTAGAAGAACATTTTTCAGCCTAAACTGAGGAAAAAATATATTTTTTATATATTTTTTGAGGATATTTATTATAGCAAAAAGTTAAAAAATTTTTTTTTTTTTTTAAAACTGTCGCTCTTCTTTTGTTTATAGCGCAACAAATAAAAATCGCAGAGGTGATAAAATACCACCAAAAGAAAGCTCTATTTATGGAAAAAAAAAGGACGTTAAGTTTGTTTGGGTGCAACATCGCGCAACCGCGCAATTGTCAGTTAAAGCGACACAGTGCCTTATCGCAATTAGTGCTCTTGTCAGGAAGGAGGTCAATTCTTCTGGGGCTCAAGTGGAGAAGAGAACAATGTCATTTTATATAGATGGATGCTGACTGTTCTCAAGTGTGCCCTCTGGTGGTTGCACACACATTAATGACTTATTGTCATGAAAATATGACCTAAGCAACATGTAAAACTGAAATAACTGTGCCAGTCTTTTTCAAAGCAATATTGTATTAGAACAAAACAGCAAAATTAAATGATTAAAAATGAAGACTGAATTTCTGTCAGCACAATTAATATTTACAAACTGAGGTCTTTCAACTGAGAAAAATGCTAATCATTTTAGAGTGAAGCTAGTTCTGTGTGTCTAGTTGGAGGTTGTGTTAGGTTGTGCTTCATAAATAAATTAATTGGAGCGGGAAGAACATTTGCAGTATCTGCTATGAAATACAGCAGCTGCAGTAATTAGCAGTTCAGTTAACAGTCGCTGCACTGTGCGTAATGGAACTGTTTCCTTCAGCTGCCAGAGTTTAAAGTGAACTTTTGGGTACTAAATAGTGGGAACATTCAGGTGCTGCATGCCAACATTCATTTGGCATTTGAAAAATCAAGCAGCCTGATTTGGGGGGATTGTAGGAAAGAAGGAAGAAAAAAACAGTGGGCTAGACTCAGAGAGAATTTACGCCGGCGTATCTATAGATACGCCGCGTTAATTCAAATCTGCGCCGGCGTATCTTAAGAAAGCAAGATACGCCGACTTTAGCCTAAGATACGACTGGCATAAATCTCTTACGCCGTCGTATCTTAGGCTGCATTCTCACGCTGGCCGCTAGGTGGCGCTCCCGTCCTTTTCGGCATAGAGCAGGGATATGCAATTAGCGGACCTCCAGCTGTTGCAGAACTACCAGTCCCATGGCATAGCAAGACTCTGACAGCCACAAGCCACCCAGAGGCAGAGGCATGATGGGACATGTAGTTTTGCAACAGCTGGAGGTCCACTAATTGCATATCCCTGGCGTAGAGTATGTAAATTACCTAGTTACGCCGATTCACAAACGTACGTGCGCCCGACGGTAGTTTTGTACGTCGTTTGTGTAAGGCTTTTTCGGCGTAACGTTGCTTCTGCTATTAGGTGGCACAGCCAATGTTAAGTAGGGACGTCGTTCCCGCTTTGAAATTTGAATTTTTTGCGTCGCTTGCGTAAGTCGTTCGCGAATAGGGCTGGGCGTAATTTACATTCACGTCGAAACCAATACGTCGTTGCGGCGTATTTGAGAGCAATGCACACTGGGATATGTACACGGACGGCGCATGCGCCGTTCGTAAAACACGTCAATCACGTCAGGTCATAACACATTAGCATAAAACACGCCCCTCCTTTCACATTTGAATTACGCGGGCTTACGCCGGCCCCATTTACGCTACGCCGCCGCAACTTACGGAACAAGTGCTTTGTGAATACTGCACTTGCTCCTGTAAGTTGCGTCGGCGTAGCGTAAATACAATACGCTGCGCCGCCGTAACTAGGCGCGCAGGTACCTGAATCTGCCCCAGAATGCACAGGTACCCATTGTTATCTTGAATAGTTTTTCTATTGAATAGATTAGCCAACTCCAGGCTATTTTTTTTTCTTTTTTTCTAAAAAGATCATCAAGTCAATGTTAAAAACAAAAAAAAATAATAAAAACAGCCTGGGCTGCAATATTCACATTCAACCTGGAGCTGTCATCTGCAGCACATTTACTTTGCCACAAGATGTTCCCAGCCTTCCAGGTTGAATGACACTCAGCATTCCCAGTGTGGTATCAGCGAGGGCCGCCCAGCCTGGAGACAAGAGAGAACACTGCGACTTTGTGTGACTGCCATGAAGGCAATCCGAAAAAGCTAAGTAAAAACCAAACCAAACCAAAAAAAAAACAAATAGAAAAAAATACATGTGGCAGGGCCCACGAGTCCAAAGTTAAAAGGTACTCCAGCAGATGCCATTTATATGCCAATCTAAAGTAAAATAACCATTTCCAAAGATAAATAAGGCTCACATTGCAGATCTGAAAATACTGGTTACCTGGCTGTAGTTCTAAACCCCTGGCTTCAAAACTTTCCCAGTTACTAACCTGGATTAAAGCGAGGTTCCAACCACAATTAGCATTTTTTAAATGTATGTCCTTTCATCCTGCGTTTTTATAATATAAATCCGGTCACTTACTATTTTACAATCCGCCACCGCTCCGCATAGATATTCAAAAAAGATAGTTTAAAAAAAACTATATCTACACCGTTGTCATTTTGCTTGTGGGCATTGTGAAGCCTTCAAGCATTTACTTCCTGGAAGTCTTGGATGGGGAGTGATAATTGGGTAGCGCACTGCATCCTGGGAAATTATGACACACATTTCCCAGGAGCATTAGAGGGAGATGATGTCAGAATCCTAGGTGATTCCAAAGGCAGATTTTGTGGGACCACATAGCAACAGGCATTTCCAGATGAGTAAAACATTTTTTTTCTTTTTTATGTCTAATGAGCACAATAATGAAAAAAAAAATTGGGATGGAAACTCCACTTTAAGTGTGATCAAAAAATGCTAATTAAAGTCAGACTACCAAAACAAGAGGGCCAGCAAGACAGCCAACTACTAACATTTCCAAAATAGGAAATGTGCAATGTAAAGCAGGACTATTTTTAGCGGCGCTTTACCGTTGTTTTTGCTGCGCTTTTCGGCCGCTAGCAGGGGGTTAAAAGTGCCCGCTCGGCGCTTTAGGCGTGAGTTCACCGCTCCTAAAGCACTGCAAAGAAGCTGCTGGCAGGACTTTTCTTGACGCCCTGCCAGCGCAGCGCCCCAGTGTGAAAGCACTTGGGTTTGCAGCTGAGGCTTTTTTCAGGCGCTTTATAGGCGCTATTTTTAGCACTAAAGTGCATTAAAAACACCTCCAGTGTGAAAGGGGTCTTAAAGCAGCCTGACAAGAAAAAAAAAATTAACAAAATTTGTTCCTCACCTTATTAATCTTATTAGTTCACCATATTGAGCTCAAATTAAATCCTTCTTGTCATTTGACTCTAACTATTTTCTCATTGATTTTTCTTTTGCTATTTTTCTAACCATTAACCACTTGCCACCCGCCCTATTACAAAATGACGGTGGCAAAGTGGTTTCAATACCCTGACCTGACGTCATATGACGTCTTTAGGATATTGAGCCGCTGCGCGCCCCCGGGGGTGCGCATCGCGGCCATCATTGTTGCGGGGTGTTAGTCTGACACCCTGCAACAACGATCTAGGTAAAGAGTCTCGGACGGAGACTCTTTACCATGTGATCAGCTGTGTCCAATCACGGCTGATCACCATGTAAACAAGAAGAGCCGGTTATCGGCTTTACCTCACTCGCATCTGTCAGACGCGAGTAGAGGAGAGCCGATCGGCTTCTCCTCTGACAGGGGGGGTTTGTGCTGATCGATTATTAGCGCAGCCCCCCCAAAGGATGCCCACACTAGACCACCAGGGATGCCACCAGACCACCAGGGATGCCCACCACCAGGTATGCCACCCTAGACCACCAGGGATGCCAATCAGTGCCCACAATGGATGCCAATCAGTGCCCACAATGGGCATCACTGATTGGCAGGCATTATTGTTTGGCACTGATTGGCATCCATCAGTACAATATAATACAGTACATCCGTGCCACCTATCAGTGCCCATCCGTGCCACCTATCTGTGCCCATCCATGCCGCCTATCTGTGCCCATCCGTGTCGCCTATCTGTGCCCATCTGTGCCACCTATCTGTGCCCATCCGTGCTGCCTATCTGTGCCCATCCATGCCACCTATCAGTGCCCATCCGTGCTGCATATCAGTGCCACCTATCAGCAGGGCCGTCTTAATAACTTCATGGGCCCCTGGGAAAAGTAATGCTCTGGGGCCCCTACAATCGAGACAGTGCAGGTAAACATAAATAACGTAGGTAGGAGGTAGGGGATATCTAGGGTGTAGAGGGGTCAGAGTGCTGGGGGGATATCTGGGATGTAGAGGGGCAGCCCAATCTGCCCACATTTTTGGGGCAGCCCGGGCTCAAGGACCAGCTGCTTTGGGGAAAGGGCAGAGGAACCCCATGCAGCTGGGGCCCCTGGGCAGTGCCCAGGTGTGCCCTTTCATTAAGACAGCCCTGCCTATCGGTGCCCATCAGTGCCGCCTATCAGTGCTGCATATTAGTGCTCATCATCAGTCCCCATCAATTCCACCTCATCAGTGCCACCTCATTGGTGCCTCCTTGTCGGTGCCCATCAGTGTCACCTTATCAGTGCCCATCAGTGAAGGAGAAAACATACTTATTTACAAAGTTTTGTAACGGAAACCAAAAAAAACACTTGTTTTTCAAAGTTTTCGGTCTTTTTTTATTTTTTTAGCAGAAAATTTAAATCCCAGAGGTGATCAAATACCACCAAAATAAAGCTCTATTTGTGGGAACAAAATGATAAAAATTTAGTTTGGGTACAGTGTAGCATGACCGCGCAATTGTCATTCAAAGTGCAACAGCACTGAAAGCTGAAAATTGGTCTGGGCAGGAAGGTGTATAAGTGCCCTGTATGGAAGTGGTTAATATCTGAACTTTTTTCATGTTTACTTGTTTTGTGTATTATGTTTAAGTTTGGCATTTAAAAAAAAAATATGCAAAATGGGGAAAAAAGCCTCCTTTGTAAATAACTTTGCAGTGCTTGAGCCAAATATTACCTGGATTTGGTCTGAGGAAGTTTTGCAGAACATGACCAGAGCTCAGGTGCTGAACATGAACCCCATTAAAGTCAATGGGAGGAAAATGTCACAAATAGTCATTTCCATTTCCTTGGACAGGGATTGTCAAACAAATGTTTGGCCGGGGGCAGTGATTTTAATACTACTTAAAGGGCAACATTAAAAATTCAGAATTCATTTAAATGATGTGCCTGGGGGATGCCTATAACCTGCTTGCGAAGTCTAAAAACTATCACCAAAAGAAAGTCGTGTTTATTCTAAAAATATTATTAGCCAGATTCATAGAGAGTTACGCCGGCGTATCAGTAGAATCTACGCCGGCGTTAATTTAAGCGTATTCTGGAAACCAGATACGCTTAAATTAGGCTAAGATACGAGCGGCGTAAGTCTCCTGCGCCGTCGTATCTTAAAGTGTAATTTTTAGGCTGGCTGCTAGGTGGCGCTTCCGTTGAGTTCGGCGTAGAATATGTAAATGACTAGAAACGCCGATTCAGGAACGTACGTGCGCCCATCGCAAGTAAAGATACGCAGTTTCCGTAAGAGATACGCCACGTAAAGATAAAGCTGCCCCCTAGGAGGCGTAGTCAATGTTAAGTATGACCGTCGTTCCCGCGTCGAAATTTGAAAATTTTAAGTTGTTTGCGTAAGTCGTCCGTGAATGGGGCTGGACGTAATTTAGGTTCACGTCGAAACCAATACGTCCTTGCGGCGTACTTTGGAGCAATGCACACTGGGATATGTACACGGACGGCGCATGCGCCGTTCGTAAAAAAACATCAATCACGTCGGGTCACGAGTAATTAACATAAAACACTCCCCCCCATCCTCATTTGAATTAGGCGCGCTTACGCTGGACGCATTTACGCTACGCCGCCGTAAGTTAGGAGGCAAGTACTTTGTGAATACAGTACTTGCCTCTCTGACTTAAGGCGGCATAGCGTAAATACGATACGCTACGCCGCCTTAAAGTTGCGGCGGCGTCTCTGAATCCAGCTAAATGTATGTAATATTTTGTTATCTTAAAGAGGAGCTCCAGTCTCCCCCCCAAAAAGTGAAATACTGCAGCTGCTGACTATTATTATAAGGACACTTACCTGTCCAGGGATCCAGCAGTGTCCTCACCGAAGCCAATTCTTTGGGTCTAGGCGTCGGCATCTTAAAGCGGTTGTAAACCGCATATACAATTTTTTTTTTTTTTTTTTACCTGCAAGGCAAAATGCATAATCAGCTAGTATGCACCGCATAATAGCTGATTATGAAATACTTACCTCAAAACGAGGTGAACAACACTTACCTGGTTCACGCCGAGCGAGATGTCATCTTGCTCCGGCGTGTCTTCCGGGTATCGCCGCTCCAGCGCTGTGATTGGCTGGAGCGGCGCCGCTCCAGCGCTGTGATTGGCTGGAGCGGCGATGACGTCACTCCCGCGCGTGCGCGCGGGAGATTGAAAATCGGCAAGGTCCGGCGGCTGCCGGATCTTCCGCCGTGGATCCCTCCTGCGCATGCGCCGCCCGCATTGCGAGGGGAATATCTCCTAAACCGTACAGGTTTAGGAGATATTCTTTTTACCTACAGGTAAGCCTTGTTATAGGCTTACCTGTAGGTAAAAGTGAAAAATTAAGGTTTACAACCACTTTAAATGTGCGTACACACGATCGTTTTTCGGCATGAAAGAAACCGTTGTTTTTCAGCATGTCCAAAAAACGACGTTTTTCCAACTTCATCATTAAAAACGACTTTGCCCACACACCATCGTTTTAAAAAAATGATGAACAAAGCGCGGTGACGTACAACATGTACGACGGCACTCTAAAGGGGAAGTTCTATTCGCCTTTGGGCTGCTTTTAGCTGATTCTGTGTTAGTAGTTACAGCGTGATGAATGTGCTTACTCCATTACGAACGGTCGTTTTACCAGAACGAGCGCTCCCATCTCATAACTTGCTTCTGAGCATGCGCGGGTTTAAAACTTTGTTTTAGCCCACACACGATTTTTTAAAAACTTATTTTTTTTTCATGCCGAAAAATGATCGTGTTTACGCGGCATCACATATACCCAGTGAAGTGAACAGCCTCAGATGATACACAGAGATGAAACAAATTCTCCTACATAAGTTTTACATGTATATCTGCTGTCTTCAGCTTTATATACTGTTTAGAAAGTTCAAATTGTGTTAGGAGATTTTCTCTTTCTGTTCAAGCCTGGGCATACAGCCAAGACAGCTGATTGGAGGAAAGGAACACACCCCCTCTCCTCATAGGTAAAGACTTTCAGATCTGTTTGTGAATTGTTCAGCATTCTGTTAATCTATTTATAGACTCCTCCCCAACACACAACTCTGACTGCTTTTATCATATGTGAAGGAGAGCTTGTTAGAAGTTATCAGGCTGATAACAGAAGAACAGAGCAGGAGTGAGCTACGGGACACAGTGTTTTGAAGAGAGATAAGAAAACACTGCAGCTATATGTGCTCAGCTCAAATTTCATGAATCAGGTTTACATCCACTTTAAGTCAGGGAAACCGGCAGTGAAGTCTTCTGGCTTCACAGCCAGTTTCCTACTGGGCATGTGCAAGCCACGCTGTGCTGGTCCCGCAGTCTTCTGGGACCTGTGATGTGAACCAGAAGGCTGCGGTGGAAAGAAAGGGGCGAATGTCAACTCAGATTGCCACGTGATCTTGCTGAAAATAGGAGTGGGTACCTGTCAAAACCAGGCACCCCCCCCCCCAATGAAAAAGTGCTAAATGTGGCAGTGGAGGGGAGAGGATGCAAACTTCTGCCTTTAGTTCCACTTTAACCACTTAACCCCTGGACCATATTGCTGGTCAAAGACCAGAGCACTTTTTGCGATTCGGCACTGCGTCGCTTTAACTGACAATTGTGCGGTCGTGCGACGTGGTTCCCAAACAAAATTGGCGTACTTTTTTCCCCACAAATAGAGCTTTCTTTTGGTGGTATTTGATCACCTCTGCGGTTTTTTTTTTTTGCGCTATAAACAAAAATAGAGCGACAATTTTGAAAAAAATGAATATTTGTTACTTTTTGCTATAATAAATATCCCCCAAAAATATATATAAAAAAACTTTTTATCCTCAGTTTAGGCCGATACGCATTCTTCTACATATTTTTCGTAAAAATAATTGCAATAAGCGTTTATTGATTGGTCTGCGCGAAATTTATTGCGTTTACAAAATAGTGGGTATTTTTATGGCATTTTTATTAATATATTTTTTTTACTAGTAATGGCGGCGATCAGCGATTTTTTTTTCTGGTACTGCGACATTATGGCGGACACTTCGGACACTTTTGACACATTTTTGGGACCATTGGCATTTTTATAGCGATCAGTGCTATAAAAATGCCACTGGCAGTGAAGGGGTTAACACTAGGGGAAGGGGTTAAGTATGTTCCCTGGATGTGTTCTAACTGTAGGGGGGGGTGGATTGACAAAGGGAAATTACTGATCTTCTGTTCATACATTGTATGAACAGAAGATCAGCATTTCTCTCCCTGACAGTACCGGGAGCTGTGTGTTTACACACACAGCTCCCGGTCCCCGCTCCGTAACGAGCGATCGCGTGTGCCCGTCGGCGATCGCGCCCGCCGGGCACGCGCACGGAAGCCGGGGGAGAGCGGGGGGCGTGCACTCGCCCCTAGTGGCCTGCGCGAGAGCCGACGTATAGCTACGTGCTCTCGTGCAGGGGAGCCGACCTGCCGCCGTAAGACGACGGCGGCTGGTCGGCAACCAGTTAAGTAATGATAAAGGTTATTGCTGAATAAACAGGCTCATAGCAGAGATGTAACCATTGCTCTGGTATATAATATAGGGGTGTACAGATGGAAGAGATGAAGTGAATAAAGTGGAACTTAACTGCATCTGAGAACCACAAACTGAAAACACTATTTAATCCATTTGTAATATTCAAATCAAACTCCCCCATCCATCTATGTCTCCGTGCTTTATTTTGTTGAGAAAACACTTTGATAAACACCCCCTAGCATTTCTAACTGCAGCCATCTGGAATAAGGGCAGATGATTCATGAAGTGTTTACTTCCTGGAATCCATCTAGCCTTGGCTCAGGCATGCAGGTGTGCTTAGCTGAGAAAGCCCCTCCTCCAGATGAAAGAAAAAAAAATGCCCAATGACTACTGGGACACATGACATCATTTTGGCCTAGGCCAGACACCAGGAAGCAACTGAAGAAATAAAAAAAAAACATCTAACCACTTAAGGACCCCTTCGCGCCAATATACGTCTGCAGAATGGCACGGCTGGGCACAATCATGTACCTGTACGTGTCTCTTTAAAGCCCAGCCGTGGGGTCGCGAGCGCGCCTCCGGCGGCACGCTTGTGACCCGGTCCGAAGCTCAGTGACCGCGCCCGCAGGACCCGATCGCCGCCGGTGTCCCGCGATCGGTCACCGGAGCTGAAGAACGGGGAGAGGTGAGTGTAAACACACCTTCCCCGTTCTTCACTGTGGCATTGTCATTGATCGTCTGTTCCCTGATATAGGAAAAGACGATCACTGATGTCACACGTCCAGCCCCGCCCCCCTACAGTTAGAAACACATATGAGGTCACACTTAACCCTTTCAGCGCCCCCTAGTGGTTAACTCCTAAACTGCAATTGTCATTTTCACAGGAATCAGTGCATTTTTATAGCACTTTGCGCTGTGAAAATGACAACGGTCCCAAAAATGTGTCAAAATTGTCCGATGTGTCCGCCATAATGTCGCAGTCACAAAAAAAATCGCTGATCGCCGCCATTAGTAGTAAAAAAAAAAATTATTAATTAAAATGCCATAAAACTATCCCCTATTTTGTAAACGCTATAAATTTTGCGCAAACCAATCGATAACACTTATTGCGATTTTTTTTACCAAAAACATGTAGAAGAATACGTATCGGCCTAAACTGAGGGAAAAAAAAGTTTTTTTATATCTTTTTTGGGGGATATTTATTATAGCAAAAAGTTAAAAATATTGACTTTTTTTCAAAATTGTCGCTATATTTTTGTTTATAGCGCAAAAAATAAAAACCGCAGAGGTGATAAAATACCACCAAAAGAAAGCTCTATTTGTGGGAAAAAAAGGACGCCAATTTTGTTTTGAGCCACGTCGCACGATCGCGCAATTGTCAGTTAAAGCGACGCAGTGCCGAATCGCAAAAAGGGGCAAGGTCCTTAACCTGCATAATGGTCCGGGTCTTAAGTGGTTAAAACAAGTAAATATATTATACCTTCCTATCTATTTACTAATGCTAGCTGCATAAGGATTAAAAATAGTTCATGTTGACTGAGAGTGAAGTTTTGCTTTAAGTGCGCCTAGGGCAGCGTGATGTGTAATTATGGCCCAGCCTGTAAGTGCTGCATAATAATATTAATCACAATATAATAATAATAATGATCATAACAATAATGATAATGTATTAATAACATAACACACTTTCATTTCTGCAGGTTACCATCAAAGGAACTATTTTCAGCGAAGTCTTCTCTGAGTACATTGCCATAGATGACGTTTCATTCAGTGAAGGATGCATACCTACTAATGGTGGGTGCTTCCTATTATTCTGCTTTGATAACTATATACAAAAAATGCTAGAGTTTTTTCTTAAAGAAGAACTGCAGTCTGCTCACATAATTTGTAATAAAAACATTCTTTGCCACTCTGAAGCTTCCCTCCAACCACTTTGCATATTATTTTATATATACTGTGATTCTGTACTTGCCAAATATGCTGCAGAAATCTCCCTCACTAAGTCTCGCTGCATCCATTTTAACTGTGGGCAGCTGAAGCTGCTGCCTGTTCACTTCCTGGATTTACACAGACACACAGAGGCACACCTCCAGCTCTGCAGCTCTCATTGGCCCTCTTATGACTTATCCCCCCTCCCTTCCTGGCAAACTCACATGACAGAGAGAGAGAGAGAGAGCTGTGCATGATGTCATAAGCCTAGGCCTTTTTACCAGACAAGTAACAGGAAGTGGGTTGTATACAGTGGCGGCTGGTGATCAATTTTTTTTTTGGGGGGGGGGGGGGAAACAAACTGATAAAATACTGAAAAAATATTCCCTTCAATTGCAGCCATTGTGCACATCATATGCTGCCACTTGTGCCCCATCATATGCTGCCACTTGTGCCCCATCATATGCTGTCACTTGTGCCCCGTCATATGCCGCCACTTGTGCCGATCATATGCTGCCACTTGTGCCCCATCATATGCTGCCACTTGTGCCCCATCATATGCTGCCACTTGTTCCCCATCATATGCTGCCACTTGTGCCCCATCATATGCCGCCATTGTGCCCCATCATATGCTGCCACTTGTGCCCCATCATATGCTGCCATTTGTGCCCCATCGTATGCTGCCACTTCTGCCCATCATATGCAGCCACTTGTGGCACAAGTTCCCAACGGTCCCTGATTTGGAGAAAAGTCCCTCTGTCCCTCATTCCTCCTCATGTGTCCCTCATTTTGGTCTGATCTGTATGGATGTATATAAAATGCACTTTTTATCTTTCAAAAAGTGTTTTCCAGCGTTAAACTTTTCATCTTTTTTCTAAATTGCTGCATTTGTAAATTCCAAAAGTCAATATAAAGACCTAGTAGTGGTAAAAAAGCACTTGTGGGTTTAACCAATATTGTTTTTTTTGTACAATTTTCCCCTTTAAGGGGGTGTGGCTAGGGGTGTGTCCTAAGCCTGCATACTTTTGCTGATAGACATCCCTCATTCTCATCTCAAAAAGTTGGGAGGTATGCTTGTTCCCGATCATATGCCGCCACTTGTGCCCATCAAATGCTGCCACTTGTGCCCATCATATGCCGCCACTTGTGCCTATCATATGCAGCCACTTGTGCCCATCAAATCCTGCCACTTGTGCCTATCATATGCCGCCACTTGTGCCTATCATATGCAGCCACTTGTGCCCATCAAATGCTGCCACTTGTGCCCATCATATGCCGCCACTTGTGCCTATCATATGCAGCCACTTGTGCCCATCAAATCCTGCTACAGTGTCCTCCCCCTCACCTCTGTCTGCCTGGCACTTAGCCCATCTTAGTGGCAGGTCAGGCTGCGGGTGATGGCAGTGAGCTGTTGGATGGCTCCTGTATCCTCCATGCTTCTGTTCGCCCTCCTCTGTTTTTTCGTTCTGCTTGGCGTCTAATTGGAGCACCTGTGTCTTCAGCCAATCGGGTAACAGGTATTAGACCCATGCTACCTGATTGGAGGAGAGGCGGTTCAGTGTTAGAAAAGCAAATATTCATTTGCTTTTCTAACACATCTGGGTGGACTGCGAACGCAATGCTCTGCGCTCTAAGGGCTAGATTCAGAAAGCCCGGCGTATTTTTCTGCTGGCGTAACGTATCTCAGATACGTTACACCGCTGTTACTTAGGGCGCAAGTTCCGTATTCATAAAGAACTTGCGCCCTAAGTTACGGCGGCGTAGCGTATGAGGTCCGGCGTAAGCCCGCCTAATTCAAATGTGGATGATGTGGGCATGTTTTAACCTAAATTTAGTGTGACCCCACGTATTTGACGTTTTTTACGAACGGCGCATGCGCCGTTCGTGAAAGAAACCCAGTGCGCATGCTCGAAATTACGCCGCAAATCGTCAATGCTTTAGACGTGAACGTAACTTACGTACAGCCCTATTCGCGAACCACTAACGCAAACGACGTAAAATTTTCAAAATTTGACGCGGGAACGACGTCCATACTTAACATTGCATACGCCTCATATAGCAGGGGTAACTTTACGCCGGAAAAAGCCTATCATAAACGGCGTAAAAAAATGCGCCGGGCGGACGTACGTTTCTGAATCGGCGTATCTACCCAATTAGCATATTCCTCGCGTAAATCGACGGAAGCGCCACCTAGCGGCCAGCATAAATATGCAACTAAGATACGACGGCGTTAGAGACTTAAGCCAGTCGGATCTTAGCCTAATTTCGGCGTATTTTGCTTTCTGAATACAGAAAGAAGATACGCCGGCGCAGCTTTGAATTTATGTGGCGTATCAATAGATACGCCGGCATAAATTCTTTCTGAATCTAGCCCTATGTCTACCTTTTTTGAAGCCTATTAAAGCCTATGGCCCGTGCGCCCTTAATGGACGGGCCGCCCCTGGTTGTATAAGGTATTTACTGTCAGAATTTTTTTTTTACTATCCAAAGTTAAAACAACAAGGGCAGAAAATTTAACAGATACTGTATGGAAAGATGAAAAAATTATTGAAGGTCCGCTTTAACCACCCCCTATTGACAAGACCATTTTTTCCTTTTCGGCACTGTGCTACTTTTAACTGGCAATTCCTCAGTCATGCAATGCTGTACGCAAATTAAATGTATACCATTTGTTGTGCTTTCTTATTTGTGGTATTTGATCACCACTGGGTTTTTTATTTTTTATTACATAAACAAAAAAAAGACCAACAATTTTGAATCCCCCCCCCCCCCCCCCGATATTTACTACGTTCTTTATAAAACATATCTAATGATATATCTGTAGGCCAAAATGAAATGTATTCCGCTACATGTCGCAAGTGCTGAAAGTGATCAAGGCTGATCCTGCTAACACTGCATTTTTTGGCCACAATATATTATTGGGGATGACTGTGTTCTATAGTTCTGACCATGACCAGGATACAGACCGAGCAGACACTTGACTAGTAATGGCGGTGATCAGCGACTTATAGTGTGACTATAATAGTGTGACGCAGTGGCGGCCGGTGGAAAATTTGGTATGCCAATCAGTAGCACTTACCCCATCATCGGTGGCTTCCCTTGCTTGGCGGCAACTTCCCCTGCTTGGCAGCCTCCTGTTCCCCTGCTCTCCATGGGTCTTCATGGCGGCGGCTTCCGTTTCCTTCCTCCTCCTCGGCGGCCAATCGGGAGTCTTCTCTTTTCGGCCAGTTGTAAAACGGATCTCACACCCACTTCCAGGGGCGTAACTAGAAATCAGAGGGCCCCATAGCAAAATGTTGTATGGCCCCCCCCCCCCCTAGGGTGCCCACGTGTCCCGGATTGCCCGGGACTGTCCCGCAATTGACATGTCTGTCCCTGGTCCCGGGCACCTTCATTCTGGGACAATACAATGTCCCGGAATGAAGAGGACACAGCCACCCCCTACTAACTAATTAACTAATAACTACATTTCCGGAACTGGTTGCTGCCTGGCATCTTGCAACCCGTGACAATTTACTCTCAGACAGTGAGACCGGGAGCGAGGCCTGCGCCTAGTGCAGCACTGCTGTCCCCACCCACCTCGGCACCTCCTCCTTCTCCGGCATCCAGCAGCAAGCAGCAGGGACTGGTGTGATCTTCACTCTCCAAATAGTAATGCCACTCCTTTCCTTCTACGCACGTGGCTCATGCAGAGGGAGTGACAGCAGCACTGCATCTGGTGGCAGGCTATGGGGGGCAAGTGGCACTGCATCTGGTGGCAAGTGGCACATTCACCTGACAAATAACCCGCCGACAAATTCCCCATCAACCCCAAGACTACATTACCCCGCCCCCCCCCCTCATCTTTTTTTGGGGGAAGAGAGGTGTCCCTGAATTGCAGTTTGGAAATGTGGTCACCCTACCCCCCCCCCCCCTCCAAAAAAAATGAACTAATGCCATTGAACAACACATTACTACACTCATGTGGCACAGTACCCAAGCAACAGCTTATATTAATTTTGAACAGCAAAACAAAAATTTAAGTAACTATATAATAAATAAAATGCAAAATTCAAAGTATTGTGTGCACTACTTTTACTCGTTTATACTCACGATTTGTAAAGGGCAAACAAGGCAAACAGGGGGGGGGGGGGGGATTCTTCTGGGGCTGAAGTGGTTAAAATGACTAGGCTAGCATACTTCAGTAAATCCTGACAAATACCCTACATATGATTCACATAGTGGGAATGACAAAGTATTTGAAACCTTCAATACGTTTGTAGAGAGATAAATGTATGACGTTTACAGTACCATTGCCACTATTGCTATTACTGCTGATTTTTTTTTTTTTTTGCCATTTTTTCTACAAGGACAAAAATAAAAATTCTCACTCGAATACAGGGTTTTTCTCCCCCCACAGGACACCTTACGGATACATGAAAATGGCAATGTTAGCAATCTAATCACAAACCTGTAATTCTGTGAACAACAATTTCTTATTGTGAACAGTATTGCAGCTTTTATGTTCATTTAGGTCAACTGAAGATCAGTAAGGGCTCCACAGCACACTGAGTCACCTACCTTAGCAGCCTCAGCCTTAAGTTGGTGTGCGGTCACAGCAGGGCAGGCACTGGCAGTCAGAGGAGCCGAGAAGAGCCGTGCGGCGGCCGAATTGTAATTTCCGCCGTGGAGCCTGCAGCGCCTATGATGGACGTCACACGTCCCGCCATTGGCGCTGCAGACTCCAGAAGGCAGGGCAGCATCCGAGCACATTTTTAGCCCCGAGCGTCTGGGAGTCAGGACCATCTGATGCCGAAAGTGTCCGAAAGTGGCTGAGTGCCGCCAGCGCCGAGTACGGCACTCGGCCGTACTCGGCAACCTTCGGCATCAGATGGTCCTGACTCGGATGCGGCAAACACTCGGGGCCAGTTTACATTCTTCATCCTCACCGGGCCCCACTCGGCTGCGGGCCCCATAGCGCCCGCGTGGGTCGCTATGGCGGTAGTTCCGCCACTGCCCACTTCTGATTGGCCGGATTGTGGTGTCTCAACATCGAATGTTCATTCGCTATTGTAACACACCTGGGTCGGCTCAGTTTGCATACTCTGTTCCCAAGCCCACCCTATTTTGAAGCCTATTAGAGCCTCTGGCTCTAACCAGGTGCTTAAAAAAAAAAAACTGGCTGCTGTAATTCGTGCACCCTGTGCCCTGAAAGAGGCCGGACAAAGGAATAGGGTGTGGCTGCGGCGGCAGTGATGCATGAATTTATCCATTATTTATATAGGGGGTAGCGTGGAGAGAGGGGGCAGAGCCCGGGCGCCCCTAATGGATGGGTGATAATACTGTACACTTTCACTGTACTAATGGCACTGGCTGCGTGACAGGGGTAATATAAGATATGCAGGATACAGGATATACAGTAATACATTTTTTTGGGGGTTTAATACCACTTTAAGGCTGTGTGGCCTTTTTTTTAATTCAGTAATAATGTGAAGCTTGGCTTTCTATGTTCTCCCAAGAGCTGGAACTGATAAAGTTAAATTAGTATCACTGACCAGTCCATGGCTGCCAGCCTGACATCCAAGATTAGATTAAAGAGGCAACATTGGTTTTATCCTGCGTGAGTTTTTAATTGGTTGAGATAAATAATCCATATTTACAGCAATATCGATCCCAGGCACCACTAGTGGTAGTGACATTTTGTGAGAACATATTGGCAATTAGATTGCAGTCTGTATAATCCTCCTTGGTATTTATATAATCCATGTATATTCTTTATTGGTTGTACCAGTAGGCTTCTAATTACTTGCATTAACTTTCATTCAATTGAATTCATGAAAATCATTGTATTTGACATGCAATGTTACAAAGTATTGACAGTTCTATCCTCGGATCTGTGTTCATTCCCAATGCTTGTAACAGAAGTGGATACTATATCTCCCAGCTGTCCCTCTTTTTGATCCAAGTCCCTCACTATCTCCTTCCTGTACAACTGTCCCTCTTTTGGATCCAATTCCAGTTATATAAATTTCCTGTACAACTGTCTTTTTTATGTTGGATGTAATATACTTCAAAAGTACTTTAAACAGACCCTGTCACCAACCAAAGCATTGCAATTGCATTTAAACCATACATATTTTTTTACTTACTTGCAATGTGCCTATAAAATGTAGCTACTAGCTAAAGTCGTAAATGCTGAAGTTTTATTACCTACATGCATTCTATGCATGTAGGTAATAAAACCTTCTGCATGCTGCTCCCCCCTCCCAGCCCCCTAATACTTACATGAGCTCCCTCTCGATCCAGCGATGTTCACAAGAGACTTGACTGTCTCGGTACTCCCTCTCCTCATTGGCTGAGACAGCAGTGAGGCCATTGGCTCTCACTGCTGTCAATCACAGCCAGTGAGCGATCCGGGACGACGGCGCAGCTATTTGTTTATAGCCGCTCCGTCGCGATCGCTCCCCGGAGCTGAAGAACGGGGAGAGCCGTATGTAAACACGGCTTCCCCGTGCTTCACTGTGGCGGAGTATCGATCGAGTGATCCCTTATATAAGGGAGACTCGATCGATGATGTCAGTCCTACAGCCACACCCCCCTACAGTTGTAAACACACACTAGGTGAACATTAAATCCTACAGCGCCCCCTGTGGTTAACTCCCAAACTGCAACTGTCATTTTCACAATAAACAATGCATTTTTTGCTGTGAAAATTACAATGGTCCCAAAAATGTGTCAAAATTGTCCGAAGTGTCCGCCATAATGTCGCAGTCACGAAAAAAATCGCTGATCGCCGCCATTAGTAGTAAAAAAAAATAATAAAAATGCAATAAAACTATCCCCTATTTTGTAAACGCTATCAATTTTGCGCAAACCAACCGATAAACGATTATTGCGATTTTTTTTACCAAAAATAGGTAGAAGAATACGTATCGGCCTAAACTGAGAAAAAAAAATTGTATATATGTTTTTGGGGGATATTTATTATAGCAAAAAGTAAAAAATATTGAATTTTTTTCAAAATTGTCGCTCTATTTTTGTTTATAGCGCAAAAAATAAAAACCGCAGAGGTGATAATATACCACCAAAAGAAAGCTCTATTTGTGGGGAAAAAAAGGACGCCAATTTTGTTTGGGAGCCACGTTGCGCAATTGTCAGTTGAAGCGACGCAGTGCCGAATTGTAAAAACACCTTGGGTCTTTAGGCAGCATATTGGTCCGGTCCTTAAAGCGGGAGTTCACCCATTTAAAAAAAAAAAAAAAATCTCCCCTTAGCTTCCTGCTCGTTCGGTCTAGGGGAATCGGCTATTTATATTAAAATATGTGCAGTACTTACCCGTTTTCGAGCTGCATCTTCTTCCGTCGCTTCCGGGTATGGGTCTTCGGGAGCCGGCGTTCCTTCTTGAGTGACAGCCTTCCGAGAGGCTTCCGACGGTCGCATCCATCGCGTCACTCGTAGCCGAAAGAAGCCGAACGTCGGCGCGGCTCTATACTGCGCCTGCGCACCGACGTTCGGCTTCTTTCGGAAAATCGTGACGCGATGGATGCGACCGTCGGAAGCCTCTCGGAAACCTGTCAATCAAGAAGGAACGCCCATTCCCGAAGCCCATACCCGGAAGCGACGGAGAGGATGCGTCTCGTAAACGGGTAAGTACTGCACATATTTTAAAATAAATAGCCGATTCCCCTAGTAATAACGAGCAGGAATCTAAGGGGGAAAAGTGCCCTCTAAGGGTGAACCCCCGCTTTAAGTGGTTAATGACTGTGAGTTGAGTTATTTTGAGGGGACAGCAAATTTACACTGTTATACAAGCTGTACACTCACTACTTTACATTGTAGCAAAGTGTCATTTCTTCAGTGTTGTCACATGAAAATATATAATAAAATATTTACAAAAATGTGAGGGGTGTACTCACTTTTTTGAGATACTGTTTGTGTTTATATATATATATATATATATATATATATATATATATATATATATATATTAGGGTTGTCCCAATACCGATACTAGTACTCGGGCAAATGCTCAGATGCTTCACCCGATACCTGGACAGTCAGGGTGATCAGTGCGGTGGGGGAGTTACAAGCACCGCTGCGCTGACTGTCCTCATATCCTCCTCCATTCCCCTCCTGTACCCCTCCAGTGCTGCCATCTCCCTCCGTCCTGCTGCCGTGTCCTCCCTCCGTGCTGCCGCCGCGTTCCCCCATGCTGCCGTTGTGTCAGCCTCCGTCCTGCTGCCGTGTCCTCCCTCCGTGCTGCTGCCGTGTCCCCCCATGCTGCTGTCGTGTCAGCCTCCGTCCTGCTGCCGTGTCCTCCCTCTGTGCTCCCGCCGTGTCCCCCCATACTGCCGTCATGTCCCCCCTCCGTCCTGCTGCCGTGACCCCCCTCCGTTCTCCTCCTCCACCCCCTTGATCTGTCAGGATGGAGAGCGGCGGTAGGAGCCGCTAAATCCGGCTCCTACCTTTTCCGAATGTACAGAGTCAGTGATCACTGACTCTGTCCATTCATATAACTGAAACATTGTAACCTGTGTTTACGATGTTTCAGTTTATGAATGGAGAGAAGCCTCTGTCTTCTCTCCTTTCATTTTCAGCGCAGCTGAGGCTGCTGAGAAAGGGACTGGGGAATCTGTGTCCCTAGTCTCTTTCTCTGTCTCAGAGGCGAGATGTCAGAGGTCTGTTAAGACCCCTGATATCTCACCATGGCCCCCCAACAGGGCTGATAAAAAAAAAAAAGGAATTGCACTAAATAATAAAAAAAATTATTGTAAAAAAAAAAACAAAAAAAAACACACTGACACTGTCCATTCACCGCACCCCCCTTAAAAAAATAAAGCATTGTAAAAAAAAAAATTAAACAAATTGTAAAAAAATAAAAAAAAATTAAAAATAAAAAAATAAATAAAAAAAATGAAAAAATAAAAAAATACTGACACATGTGACACTGTCACATGAGATTTTAAAAAAGTATCGGTAATCGGTATCGGCGAGTACTATCGGTCTTAAAAAAATGGTATCGGGACAACTCTAATATATATATATATATATATATATATATATATATATATATATATTCATAATATTCTCTAGCTCCACCAAAACTTAAATGATTTAGCTGGTTCTTTTTAATATCACTAATCTATTATTACTATAACTATTTGCTGCTGCAATGACACCTCCGCTTGCTCCACAGAGACCATCCTGCCTTGCACATTTGATGTGGATTCCTGTGCCTGGACCTCGGATCAATCAACTGGAAAAATACCCTGGGGACACACGAGCCAAAACGTCGGACCCATCCTAGAGAGAATAGCACAGTATAACAACAGTGACAGTATTAAAGGTAGGTTTTAAAAAAATATTCAGCAATGATAAAATAGCTTTAATGGCATTAATAAAACATTGGCAGAAAATCTCATTTGCATGAGCAATCACAAACACTTGGAACGGATTGTCTTTTCACACATTAAATATGTGTGATTTAGCTGTTCGTACAATTCTTCAATGAAAAATAATGTATTTTAGAATGCAGAATTAATCGGCTAATAGAAGCACGGGTAGAAGGTATAATTATATTTGCATAACACCTGCAACGCTGCAGGTTGCTGGAGGAAAAGTTCATGGGTAGAAGTACATTACAGTTTATTGCAAAGTTCCATAGAATTGCTTTTCTATAATTACTTTTATGCTTATAATTTTGGAGGGAGTTCTTAAAGGGAAAAATATTGTCTGTGTTTATTTAGAACATGTACACAAATTCACCTTATTTGATGTGTGTGTGATGGGGGGAAAAACAGCGCTAAACCAAAACGTAAAAATGAAAATATAGCTGCTAACACTCAAACAGACATGGTCCTAATGAAATGCAAAGAAAAATAGTGTAGCGCTAATTATAAAGATATAAAAGTGGGCGCAATTATGCGCTGGAAAGTGCACAGTGATAAAAACCAAAATATAAATACTGAATGAGAGATAATAAATGACTCAAATCTATGTGCATGTGCAAAAATGCTGAATCGCAAAGGATCCGAAGCATCAAACCATTAAAAAATAATCACAATGGGACAGATTCTGGTAGATTCTGCGGCGGCATATCGTAAGCCATTTACACTACGCCGCCGCAACTTACTGGAGCAAGTGCCGTATTCTTCAAGCACTTGCTCCGTAGTTTGTGGCGGCGTAGTGTAAATGGCCCGGCGTATCCCCGCGTAATTCAAAGGGGACGGCTTGTATTTAAATTAAGCGCGCCCCCGCGTCGATTGAACTGCGCATGCACCGGGCTGAAAAATAGCCCAGTGCGCATGCTCCAGCTCACGACGGAAAACGTCAATGACGCCGACGTGTGCGTCATTGACGTAAAGTCGCATTCAAGAACGACTTAGGAAAACAACGTACCCGACGGGAAAAGACGACGCGGACCCGACGCCATACTTAACATGGCATACGGCGGCCTGGCGTAAGGTTACCCCTCAGATAGCAGGGGTAACCTTACGCATACGGAAACGACGTAAGCGACGACTACGCGACGCAAATTTGTTCGGGAATCGGCGTATCTGGCTCATTTGCATAGTCAAATGAGACCTGAACGTAAACGCCACCTAGCGGCCAGCGGCGAATTACTTTTAAGATCCGACAGTGTAAGTCACTTACACCTGTCGGATCTTGGCCGTATCTATGCAAAAATGATTCTAGGAATCACTCGCATAGATACCCGGGTCAAAAAACAGAGATACAACGGTGTTTCCTGAGATACACCGTCGTAACTCTTCTGAGAATCTGGCCCAATGTATATAAAGGTGAGTGCACTCAAATTTATACATGAATGGAAGTCCACTAAACAGCAACACAACACAAATGGTGTGTTTTTCAAAAGTAGACACCAAAGTCTAAAGAGTAGCAAAGGGAAAGGTCCACTTCCAAGTGCAATGGACGACTCTTGTTCAAATCAGATGACTGGAATTACATGTGAGGACTTCAAAACGATATTCAAATGGAAAAGGTTGAATACTCTTACCAGATGAGGTGGACGCACCTACCATACGGCAGTGAGTCAAACAAGCTCTAAACGCTTAATTCCTAGCGCTCTGGGATGGAATAGCCAAGAGGAGCCGGGTGGTGGGTTCCTGGACTCCGAGCTGTACGACAGGGCAACAGTGATGAGCCAACCAAAAGGTCAATCCAGAAGATAGCCGTGGGGAAGGACGTTCTCATTAGAGGCTCCAATGCAGATTTTTTATAAAAATAGCTCCATATGGTGCAGGTCAACCAATGAGATTTATTTAAAATCATACATCAAAAACACAGATGTAGAATGAATAAAATGTGATCACGAAAATATAGAATAAAAGCAATATGGGAGGCGTGAGATAAGCAAGTCCAACATGTTTCGAAACTACAGGTCATCAACTGGGGCATATCTCAAGAGTTATGCCCCAGTTGATGACCTGTAATGTCGAAACGCGCTGGAGTTGCTCTCACGCCTCCCACATTGCTTTTATTCTATATTTTTGTGATCACATTTTATTTACTCTACATCTCAAGAGATATGCCCCAGTTGATGACCTGTAGTGTCGAAACACGTCAGCCTTGCTTATCTCACGCCTCCCACATTGCTTTCATTTTATATTTTCGTGATCACAGTACCAGTCTCTATGGTACTTTATGAGATGTCATTAAAATTGCACTGACACCCGCTTCAGAACGGCAGTGTGGTTTGAATGCATTGCAAGAAAATGGCACAGAACACAGGTTTTCCACACTGCATTCTATTGTGAACGGGCCCTAAGGGTCCATGCACACAACACTGATGTATGAACTTAGGATCTTCCTGGAAAAAAGTTACTGTATATACTCGAGTATAAGCCGAGATTTTTCAGCACATTTTTTTGTGCTGAAAATGCCCCCCTCGGCTTTTACTCGGCTTTTACTCGAGTCACCTTTTTGCGCCTGATCTCCCGGACTTCGGGGACCCGGTACCTGGCACACATGTAGCCCCACTCCTGGTACTGGCAGATCGTAGGTCCCCTGAACCCGGAACTTGGCACACACGTAGCCCCATTTCTCCTCTACAAGTGTACAAAATTTGTTGTCTGGGGGACCTACAGCTGGGGAGTACCGATTTTTCAAAGCCAGGCACCCCTTCCATAGACTCCCATGCTAAACGTCAGTCTAGTCATGGGCACAGTGAGGCATGGGCACAGTGAGGCATGGGCACAGTGAGGCATGGGCACAGTGAGGCATGGGCACAGCGAGGCATGGACACAGTGAGGCATGCACATGGACACAGTGAGGAAAAGTGAGGCACAGTGAGGCATACAGATGGACACCCTAGACTTATACTTGAGTCAATACGTTTTCCCTTTTTTTGTGGTAAAATTAGGTGCCTCGTCTTATATTCGGGTTGGCTTATACTCAAGTATATACGGTAATATCCCAAAAAAACATGAGCTATTGGGTTCATTTAGTATGCGTGTGTACATTTATATATGCTTATACATGCATAAAAAAACTCCTGTAGCTGTAAGAATGCCAAATATTCAAATTATATAGAGATGTGATTTACGCATGTACTTGTGCATATTTGCATATATTTTCCTATGAAATACTGACCAGAAATGCCGATTTTTTTTTTTTTTTTTTTTTTTTAAACTGATCTAAATGCAACACTAGTTAACTGATATTTATCTACCTCTGTGTACATTGAAAGCAGTGGGATGCATTATGATTGGTAAAGAACCATAGAATGTACCCGCAGGTCCCGAATACATGTTCGCGCTGTGGGGAATGTGGGGGTATACTTCTACACATTTTCTGGCAGTGCCCAAAAACTTGAATAGTTTTTGGACAGATGTAGAAGCTACTAGACTTGTGCACACTGAAATATTTTGTTTCGAAATCTAATTTTCATCCGAAAAATGTATTAATTTAGTAACTCCCGAAATTCGTTTTTATTTATTTTGTTTCGTAAAAAAAATTGCATTCGTCCGAAAATCCGATTTAACTAAGGTCAAATCTGTCATTGAAGGCTTACGGTGTCTGTCGAATGTTCTAAGAAGATTCCACAGAGCTGCCTTCAATGACAGATTCAACGTTTGTATGTTTTTCGATGCTTCGTCGAATCTTTGTCATTCATGTCGAATGGTCTACCCCAACACTGTCTCTATAACATTGAATCTTTTCTCTCTATGTCGAATCTTTCCTCTCTATGTAGAATAATCTTGGACTAATAGAGTTAAGGTTAGGCACATTCGACCACAGATTGGATTGACACAGATTGCAATTGTAAGCATTATGTAGAATCTCCTATCTATATCGAACTGTTGTAGCAACGAAAACTAAAATAAAGCTTTTTTTATGTCAGATTTTTCAGATTCTGCATGTTCGTTTTGTTTGTTAAAACGATAACGAAAATATCCCAAATTCGTACAAAAATGCATTCGGACAAAAACGAATGCACATGTCTAGAATCTACTATTAAAGCGCTGACCGTAGTTAGGAATCGGGCAGCCTGCCTATCAAAAGACACCCCAATGTCAAACAAGAAATTTAGGAATTCGTTACTGAGGTATTTGTTTAGAGGTGCTAGCCTGTATTCCGGCTCTGTGGAAAAGTACATGTTCCCCAACAATTTTGCATTGGAAGAGGAGACTCGCAGATATCCAAGTTATGGAGAGTCTTACCGTGACTTTGAAGGAGCAAGACGACAAATACTGGAAGATCTGGACTCCCTATTTCTTCTATAGGGACCAGACACCAGGGCCATATTAATGCATTGGCACCCCTAGGCACTGCCCAGGGGCCCCAGGTGCATGGGGGCCCCATGATTATCTTGCATTACATCATACTTGCCAACTGTCCAGGATTTGGTGGGACAGTCATGCTTTTTACTAAGCTTGCCCAGGATGGCCGTGTCCTGGGCAGCATCCCGGAACCAGTACGGTGCCCTCCTGGCCTACCCCTGTACTGCGCCTTTCTGCCTCCCCCCTATACTGTGCCCTTTGTGTTGATTAGTCTTTAATTTATGGCATGCATTTTTATTATTTAAAATAGATTTTATTAAAAGTACTATATTTTTAATTCTATCAACTATTCATACTTTAATTCTTCAGTGTAGGTGTGCAAATTGGGGCAGACTATTAGGGGCCCCAGTGTATTACTTAGCCCAGGGGCCCATGATGTTATTAAGATGGCCCTGCCAGACACTGCTGGTCTCAGTCAGTGGAGCATCCTGTGGAGTGAACATAGTTACATAGTTAGTCAGGTTGAAAAAAGACACAAGTCCATCCAGTTCAACCACAAAAAAAAAAATAAACAAACAAAATAAAAAACACAGTACAATCCCATACACCCAACTCCATACCCACAGTTGATCCAGAGGAAGGCAAAAAACCCCAGCAGAAAATGATCCAATTTGCTACAGAAGGAAAAAAATTCCTTCCTGATCCCCCGAGAGGCAATCGGATTTACCCTGGATCAACTTTACCTACAAATCTTAGTACTCAGTTATATTCTGTACATTTAGGAAAGAATCCAGGCCTTTCTTAAAGCAATCTACTGAGCTGGCCACAACCACGTCCGGAGGGAGTCTGTTCCACATGAACGGGTCAATGAAGTTTCCCCCACCCCCGCTGTCAGGAAAGGTTCCATTCGCTGGTGATATTTATTATTATTAGTTGGCTCACAGTACTGTGGTTCACCAGCAGGTGTCTCCAGGCAGTTTGGAACTATCAGGAGAACTTCTCCCTACTGGTGTTATATCATCCTTGGGACGCAGTACTTGTCTCCCTCAGCGGATGGATCCTGGCAGTGTGGCAGTGTGTAGCGTACCGCTCTTGCTGCGCTCAGGTGTGACTTGAAGCCAATCACTGACATCCCTATTTATACCCGGCGAGTGCAAGCACACCTCGCCTTGGTATCTATCTCCCTGACCTTGAGCCTGCTATCCTGACTTTGAGCCTGCATCTTACCTGACCTGATCCAACTTGATCCCTATCCTGAACCCATCCTGGACTTGCCCTAGCTGCTTCCCCATTTCCACAGATACCTGTCCTCCTGTTACCTGATTACTTTGGATCCCTACTCTGAAGCTTTTCCATCTGTCCCCTCCCTGTTCCTGTTGGTTTTCCATCCTTACTCACCCGCTGATATCCCCTTGTGTATGACCTCGGCCTGGCTTTTTTCTACGATTCTGGTATCTCCCATTATTGTACATATTGGGCCAGATTCTCAAAGGCGTTACGACGGCGCAACACCATTAGCGCCGTCGTAACACCTCATCTGGCCCCGGGTATCTATGCGACTGATTCTCAGAATCAGTTGCGCATAGGTACCCATTAGATCTGACAAGCGTAAGGCTGTTACGCTGTCAGATCTTAAAAGTATTTTTTTTCCCCGCCGCTAGGTGTCGCATCGTCGCTTTTCCCCGTCGTCTATGCAAATGAGGTAAGTACGGCGATTCCCGAACATACGCGAGGTCGACGCAGCGAATTAACGTCGTTTGCGTAGCGTACCCGACGCGTAAGGTTGCCCCTGCTAATTAGCAGGCGCAACCAATGTTAACTATGGCCGTCGTTCCCGCGTCGAATTGAATAAAAATTACGTCGTTTGCGTAAGACGTCCGTGAATGGCGCTGGACGCCATTTACGTAGACATCTAGGCAAATGACGTCGGGGCGACGTCATTTAGCGCAATGCACGTCGGGTAATTTACCCGACGGAGCATGCGCAGTACGCTCGGCGCGGGAGCGCGCCTAATTTAAATGGTGCCCGCCCCATTTGAATTGGGCGGGCTTGCGCCGAGCAATCTAACGCTACACCGCCGCAAGTTTACAGGTAAGTGTTCTGAGAATCAGGATTTAAACCTGTAGACCTGCGGCGGTGTAACGTAGAGCTCATACATTACGCTGCCCAGGAGCAGCGCTAATGTATGAGAATCTGGCCCATTGTCTATAGTTATTTTTGGGTCACTGTTTATTGGTTGTGTGTTGTTCACTTATCTTAATAAATTATTATATTTTCACCTACATGCGTTTTTGGTCTCCTCTGTGCAGTCACACAGTCTGGTCTACTAGCTTACTTTGCCATCCTAAACAGTTAAAACAAAATGGTTCAGGGAATTCACCAAGACCTGCGATTAAGCATCTGGAATTACAGAATGGGGCTTAGAGCTGAGAATGTTAGTATTTCAGTGCTTAACAGTTGATGTGAATATTGAATACTGACTATGATGGGATGTTTCTTGTACTGTACTATCTATGTGGCTGTTTATTCTTTTTGATGGTGCGATTCCTTGACCTTGAAATAAAGAATATTATTTTATTTTTTTTAATTGGTAAAGGAAAAAATGGGCAAAAGCCTAAAAATTTAGCATTTTCAACACCCATGTGCAAGAGACCTTAATCACTTATGGAAAGCAAAGCGTCAATGTTCATTGACAGGTAGCCCTCATTGTTTGAACTTTTTCATTGGCGACCGCTCACCTCCATGGAATTTGTATATTGTATGGCCAAAAGTATGTGGTCACCCTTCAAAATGATTGAGTTCAGGTTTTTTCAGTGAAGGGAACTGTTAATACATACCAAGATATTTTAGACAATTGTGTGCTTTGGGATTTTGGGGGAGGCACTTTTTCTGTTTCAAAGTGATTCTGTGTAAAAAGCCAGGTCCAAATAGACATGGTTGGATGAGTGTGGTATAGAGAAACTCAAGTGGCCTGCACAGAGTCCTGACCACAATTTGTGGTGGACTGCGATTTTTTTTTGCTGCAAACATAAGTTCTGGCAGATGGCCGATATGTGTGTAGCGGTGTGTTACTGCGAGTTACTAACATCCACGCATATTCACCCTGCTGCGAGACATCCTTACATCACACTTGTATACAATGAAAAGTCTTTTGCTTGTTTTTATTTTTTATTTGGGGAATTGAACTTGGTTGGGGAAGGAGTATGGGATGCCCATAGAAAAAAAATTGTATTTGCAATGTTAGAGTGGATCCAGCTTTACATTGACATATGGCTTACTCATTATCTTTGTATTATCATGAATAGAACAAAAATGGCGGACTCTAATCTTGACAGACTTTTCACCTCAAAACTTCTCCTGCCTCTGCACTCCCCCTGCAGCCCTTTACCTCCAGGACACTTCTCCTCCTGCTCAACACTTCCCTGTCACAGCATTAGACATCATGTCCCACCATCTTGAGCTGACTAGGCCTCACTCTGAATAAGTCCCAGGAATAGTTTCACTTGATGATTCTTAATAGGCCAGGGGCCTGCAGTACCCCTTCTTGATGGCCCTAAACATTTAGTTGTAAAAGATATCTGATTGTGGACTACTGCTCCCAGCAATCCTGACTTTTGGCACAAAACCCCACAGTCTCTCCTCTGGCTCTGCACCCAGCTCCCTTGGCATTCCTCTTCCAAATCTCCACTCTGCTTCACTCACGACTCCTGCCCTGAGTCCTTCCTGAAGGATTTACCTGGACCATGCGGACCAACTGCTCAACTGCTCCTCCAGCTCCTGTTCCAGGACACCTCTTCATGACCGTGTAAGAAGAGGCTCCCTCCAAGCTCCTCCGCCAGATCCACACCCTCCCCAGATGGGGGTGTTTGTCCAGCACGCAGTCTAGCACTCCATCCTTCAGTTCACCCAGCCGACAACTCCCCCCAGCAGGTTGACTGTGAGTATATGTACTGCAAATCATAGTTGGGGATTGGTCGGGGCTCCTTTACATGTACTCCATACCACTCCAACTCTCAGCCCTGCCCCTCTTCCAGAGCATTCTCACTGAAATCAGGGGAGGCACCCAAAAGTTGAAGTACATGTCAGTCACACCCACTGCTACACTAACCACTCCCTGCCCCCAGATCAAAAACAAACAGGCCTAGCTCGCAGCATAAGCCTGTTTAAATTTACCTGCACTTGCCACTGACAACCTATAAACACAACACCTCTAGCACCTACCTATGGTAGAGGGTGCTACATGTTCTTCTTCCAGTACACTGGTACAGAACTGCTTACAAGTTAACCTCTAGCAATGGCAGACTTATAGTGCAAAAACATGTCCCCCCCCCCCTCTTCCCCCTATTGTGATAATGATTTGAATATTATGAAGAATGCATCTTGCTTCTCACCTGCCCTAGAAATAAGAGCGTGAGTTACAGTTAGAAGGGGTCCTAGCACTCATCCACCAAACCACATATCGCTTAAATGGGCCACTAAATCCCAAAGGGTCTTATTATACAGTTGCATATTCTTCACAATTGGTGTGTCTGCCCTTATGTGTACAATGAAGACTATCAGTGAGCTGCATTTCAGGTGCGTTCGTCCTTCAACAATGAACTTAGTCCCTAAAGCCCTTCCATCAGATAAGACAGCCAGGGTTACTGCTTTCATCTACTAAAGATGATTGCCATTAGCATAGAGTGCAATTTTCCCATTACCGCTGGGTCTGCTAGTGAAAGAGAGGTCCAATGTCTTCATAAATGTCAGAATTCAGACGGAGGAAGGAGCAGAGAATGATATTTGACATTTCTAGAGATGGGATCATTTGCATTAAGCAGAACACAAAGGCTAGGCTATGGAGAATAGGAGAGTTTGTTTTCTCAGGCATTTGCCGTGTTACTGTAATACAAAGAGCAAACACCGCTTATCCGGAATCAATCCATCATGATATGACGTTTCCATAGGAGCTGCACATTTAAATAAAAATGGATACTGCCATTTATTTTTAGCAGTTTACATTTCTTTGTACTGATTTCAGGTGATGCTGCATCTTTGCAAATCAGGCCTTAGAGAAAGAACAATAGTTTTCATACAGTTTTATATATTCAAAGTAAAACTCCAGGCAAATAGCTAAATACGTGGTTGAAATACAGTGGCATCTCTAGCTTTCATATTTAGGGGGGGGGGGGCACATGGGGGGTCAGGAACAAAAGTAGGGGGGGCCTACTATAAAATGCAATTTTATATATATATATATATATATATATATATATATATATATATATATATATATATATATATATATATATCCTGGGGCCTTTCATTACGATCCCGCAACAAGACCCTTTCATGGATGGGAGAAATCAATCTGTTTTTTCACTGTCACTGAGATAAGAGGAGCAACATGCGGGACACCAGCTACATATAGAAACAAAAAATGTGTTTTAATTGGGGTGGAGGGGGGGGCACAGCATAATTGTTGTAGAAATCTGTGCAAAAACAGGCAAAAGAGCATTTTATTAGGTCAGGTACTAATGCTGGACAAGAAGACCAGGCTTGATTTCCCATTCATCTTAACGGTGTTCAGTTGGGTTGAGGTCGGGACTCTGTAGGGGACACTTTAGTTTCTCCACACCAAACTCATCAAACTCGTCCAGTGTGCAGCAACCGATGGGATGCTGCACACTAGGGGTGCGCATCTTCACTGGTCTCACGATTTGATTACCATTGTCTGGTAAGCGATTCCGTTCGATTCCGCGATGCTTCACGAATACTGACTAGCTCCAACTTCACATTTCTCACTTCCTCCTCAGTAGGCTTGCCCCCATCATCTGAGCCGTTCTGGCTGGGGGTTAGTCGGCCAGAACAGCTTACCGAGGAGGAACAGGAAGTGAGAAATTCAGAAAAAAATAAAACATTTAGAAGGTAAATCGAAGGAAAAGTTTAGTGAACCAACAATGCACTAGCTTAAAGGAACCTATTTAGAAAATAAAAAATGAACCTTTTCAACCCCTTTAACACAGGTTTCTGAATGACCAGTGTGCATTGGGCCTAAAATGCAGCCAATACAAGGGGAGTATAACATAAAGTAATTAGTGCAAACATGACTGGCCTAGGAGCTGGTGGTGGCTAAGGGAAGAGGTCACCCTCTTGGCAGTGAGAGAAGGATTCTTCAATGAAACACGAGCCCTCATGTCCCATGGGCAACAGTTGTACAGGTGGACCTGCTGAGCCCTAACCTGGTCCCGAAGTGACCTGTATTGCCATGGGGCACTAGCTGGAGGTTTGGCCAAATGTTGTTGCTATTGGGCACCTACATTCCTGTTTAATAAACTAGGATGACTCCGTTATTTGGGCTGTTACCTGTAATTTTGCAGAAGTTACTTAAAATTCCTCGCACAATATAGCCAATTGTTGAGGAGGAGGGCAGAACAGAGAAGGAGCAACGGAAACAAACTGTGGAGGTTTCTTTTGGATAGATTCATAAGTCATGAAAAGCAAAGAGTTGGAATAGCCTGGAGCTTATATACTGGAGTGACATATGATTCAGAGCCAGCTTCAGGTCTAAAGATAGAACCTTATCACTTCTGTAACAACTGCTATATCGCCTGAATGCAGGAAGGCTCACATTGCCCGAGTTGGTTCTGAACACTGTAACTTTGTAACCTCACAAAATCTGTTTATTTCAATAAGAACTCCCTTGGTATAGAAAAGCAGGATGCTGATTATGAAATGCCAAGCTCCTGAAGCAATGCCAAGCTCCTGAAGCGCAAACGGAGATGCGCCTAAAACCAGGCAACACTCCGCCGACGTATCTTGCTTACGCCGGCATAGAGTGGGCGTACATTTAGGCTGGGAGCATGGTCCCGCTCCCATTGATTAGCCATTCAAACATGCAAATGAGGGAAATACGACGATTCACGAACCTGCGTGTGCCCGACGCAGGCTACGAGAGGTGCGCGTAAGTTGTACGTCCGGCGTAAAGTTAAGCCCCATAAAGGAGGTGCAACCCAGCAGCAGACATGCAAAGGTCTGCACCAGGGAACACAAGCCGGCGTATTTTACGTTGGACGTGTGTCTGGCTGGGCGTAGGTTACGTTCATGGTGTACGCAGTGATCCGGCGTATCTTAGGCAGTTGTTCTGACGTGGTAGTGAGCATGCGCAGGGGGATGCGTCCACGTCACGGCGCATGCGCAGTTCATTAAACGTACTTGTCCGGCGCTCGGCCCATCATTTGCATGGGGTCACACCTCATTTGCATGGGTTTGCATGGGTCAAGCCCACTTCCACCTACTCTGGTCTGCGCCTTCGAAACCTACGCCACGCTGACGCAGCGTTGGGAGCACTGACTTCCTGAATTCCATGCTTGCCTCTCTGCACTGCGTTGGCACGGCGTATGGCGTTTGCGTTACGGTGGCGTAATGTGCGCCCAACTCTCTGTGAATCTGGACCATAAACTACAATGGATTCTACTGCTGAGTCTTATTAGTGAGTTGACACTGCCCGTGGGCTTTGTTGAGTCAGCAAGATGCCATACTGTCAAGACTAGGTCTCAGGAGGTATTTATTTTCATAAAACAACAAAGGAGACAGAACATACATACTTACCTACGAAAGGTTGATATCTTTATGAACTGTGTATACACAGTGCCTTGAAAAAGTATTCATACAACTTTAAATTTTCTACATTTTGTTATTTTACAACCAAAAGTTGAAAGTCTTTTTGGGGGTTTTTACCAGCTTTGCACATCTAGAGTGACATTTTTGCTCATTCTTCCTTGCAATATAGCTCAAACTCTGTCAGATTTGATGGAGAGTGTCTGTGAACAGCAATTTTCAAGTCTTGCTACAGATTCTCAATTGGATTTAGGTCCAGACTTTGACTGGGCCATTCTAACATATGAATATATTTTGCTGGAAACCATAATATTGTAGCTCTGGCTGTATGTTTAGGGTCGTTGTCCTGCTGGAAGGTGAACCTCTGATCCAGTCTCAAGTCTTTTGCAGACTCTAACAGGTTTTCTTCTAAGATTGCCCTCTATTTGGCTTCATCCATCTTCCCATCAACTCTGACCAGCTTCCCTGTCCCTGCTGAAGAAAAGCATTCATACAACATAATGCTGCCACCACCATGTTTCACAGTGGGGATGGTGTGTTCAAGGTGATGTGCAGTGTTAGTTTTCTGCCACACATAGCGTTTTACTTTTAGGCCAAAAAGTTTAAATTTGGTCTCACCTGACCAGAGCACCTTCTACATGTTTGCTGTGTCCCCCACATGGCTTCTCGCAAACTACAAACAGGACTTCTTATGGCTTTCTTTCAACAATGGCTTTCTTCTTGACGTTCTTCCACAAAGGCCAGATTTGTAGAGTGCACGACTAATAGTTGTCCTGTGGACAGATTCTCCCACCTGATCTGTGAATCTCTGCAGCTCCTCCAGAGTTACCATGGGGCTCTTGGCTGCTTCTCTGATTAATGTTCTTCTTGCCCAGCCTGTCAGTTTAGGTGTCTTGGTGAGTTTGCAGTTGTGCCATACTCTTTCCATTTCTGGATAATGGATTTAACAATGCTCAGTGAGATGTTCGAAGCTTGGAATATTTATTTATAACCTAACCCTGCTTTAAACTTCTCCGCAATTTTTTCCCTGACTTAACTGGTGTGTTCCTTGGTCTTCATGATGCTGTTTGTTCACTAAGTTTCTCTAAAAAACCTCTGAGGGCTTCACAGAACAGCTGCATTTACACTGAGATTAAATTACACACTGGTGAACTCTATTTACCAATTAGGTGACTTCTGAAGTCAATTTGTTCTCCTAGATTTTAGTTAGGGGTATTAGAGTAAAGGGGGCTGAATACAAATGCACGGCACACTTTTCAGATATTTATTGGTAAAAAAATTGAAAACCATTTATCATTTTCCTTCCACTTCACAATTATTACACTGTATGTATTGTCATGGGGTCAGAGTAAAGGTTGTCACCAGTTCCGTTAAAGAATACCAAAATTATGTTCTCTTTTCTAATAATAACTTTGGCAACAAATCAGATTTTTACTGGCCAGAGAGTAAAATATATTCTTATGCTGGGTACAGACGATTGGAAATTCCAACATCAAAACCGTGGATTTTTTCAGACGGATGTTGGCTCAAACTTCTTTTGCATACACACGGTCACACAAATGTTGTCGGAAATTCCGAATGCCAAGAACATGGTGACGTACAAGACGTACGACGGCACTATTAAAGGGAAGTCCAATACCATTTGTGTTAGTAGAAGTTTGGTGAGAGACAATTTGCGCTTTTCAGCCTCGTGCTTTTCAGTCCGTTACAGCATGACGAATGTGCTATCTACATCACGAATGCTAGTTTTACCAGACCGAGCGCTTCCGTCTCGTACTTAATTCAGAGCATGCGTGGAAATTTGTGTGTCGGAATTGTCCACACGCAATCGGACTTTCCGACAAGAACTTTTGTTGTCGGAAAAATTGAGAACCAGCTCTCAAAGATTTGTTGTCGGAAATTCCAACAGCAAATGTCCGATGGAGCCTACACACGGTCAGATTTTCAAGCTCACATCGAACATTTGTGTTTTCCTCCAATTTGTGTTTTTTTTTTTTTTTTTTTTTATGCCATGTCTTTACATTGCTTAGGGTTGAAGACTAACTAGACCTGATGCAATGTCCATGTTCAGACTCCATGTTCATATTGAAAGCCCAATTGTTTCTCTTTAAATTGAAAGCGGTGGGAGATTTATCGGATACCGGATATCCTGCTGCATAGACCCCTAGGCTGGGTAGAAAGCCACACGCCAACAGAAGATCTCTGGTTGGGATCTTCCCTTTCGGTAAGAGGCAGTTTGTTTGGAAGGTGGAGGATTTCCTTTCTATCTTTTCACTGTTCTATGGTTCCCTTTGGTTTGATGTCACCATTTTATTTGAAGGAGAGCAGTGTATTTTCAGCCACCAAACTACCATCTGATGCGTCCTTTTTTTGAAAAAAAGACATTGATTTTCTCAGTTTTTCAATTTTTTCACTGGGACTCATTGAAATGTATTATGAATAGGGCAACCCATTCGTTTCAAGTAATTTCGATCTCACAATAGCACAATGTTATAATTATGTATGCTAGTTGATCCTATGTTTGAACTATCACGTTATTTGCGTGGCTAATTTTACTTTACATTGAAGCCTAACTAGATCTGATGCAATGTCCATGTTCAGACTCCATGTTCATATTGACTGCCCAATTGTTTCTCTTTAAATTGAAAGTTTCAAATAAGTTAAAAATAAGAATTTACCAACAGAGAACTTGCAATGAAGTTCCAGAGCATGAAATAAAACTTCAGTTAATGCGGCATTCAGAGCATTATCATATATAGCAAGTATTGCATCTGCTCGCACCCAGGCAGACAGAATATAATTAAAGTCATCATTTACATCCCAAATACTGCGAGAACATCATCCGATCATTGTTTGTGTTTATGGTTTTTCTATAACTAGTGAAACCTCAACATGAGTATTTCATCCCGAAAGGTAATTATACAGTACATGTCATGGTATACTGGTAATTAAATCACATATCCCGGAGAATGATTTTTATTAACCGTGAAATTATATGTTTGGAGGTTTAGAAGAGGAAGCAATTGATAGAACTGCATACTGGCTTCCTTTCTGGGTTTGTATGTTTCCCTCTTTTGTTTTTAAATCACAAATTATTTGTAGGAGAAACAGAATCTGTTAAAGGGAAACTGGTTCTTTTAAAGTGGTATTAACCACTAGCCGACCGCCCACCGCCGTTCTACGTCGGCAAGTTGGCTCGGCTGGGCGAGAGCACGTAGTATAATGTCCTCTCTCCCAGCCGCCACTAGGGGCGCGCGCGCGCCCCCCGCTCGCCCCCGACTCCCGTGCGTGTGCCCGGCGGGCGCGATCTCCGCCGGGCACACGCGATCGCTCGGTACAGAGCGGGGACCGGGAGCTGTGTGTGTAAACACACAGCTCCCGGTCCTGTCAGCAGGGGAAATGCTGATCTTCGGTTCATACAATGTATGAACCGAGGATCAGTGTTTCCCCTAGTGAGGCCACTCCCCCACAGTAAGAACACACCCAGGCATACTTATCCCCTTCCCCGCCCCCTAGTGTTAACCCCTTCACTGCCAGTGGCATTTTTATAGTAATCCAATGCATTTTTATAGCACTGATCGCTATAAAAATGCCAATGGTCCCAAAAATGTGTCAAAAGTGTCCGAAGTGTCCGCCATAATGTTGCAGTACCGAAAAAAAAATCGCTGATCGCCGCCATTACTAGTAAAAAATATATAATAAAAATGACATAAAAATACCCCCTATTTTGTAAACGCTATAACTTTTGCGCAAACCAATCAATAAACGCTTATTGCGATTTTTTTTTACGAAAAATATGTAGAAGAAAACGTATTGGCCTAAACTGAGGAAAAAAAATGTTTTTTTATATATTTTTGGGGGATATTATAGCAAAATGTAAAAAATATTCATTTTTTTCAAAATTGTCTCTCTATTTTTGTTTATAGCGCAAAAACTAAAAACCGCAGAGGTGATCAAATACCACCAAAAGAAAGCTCTATTTGTGGGAAAAAAAGGACGCCAATTTTGTTTGGGAGCCACGTCGCACGACCGCGCAATTGTCTGTTAAAGCGACGCAGTCCCGAATCGCAAAAAGTACTCTGGTCTTTGGGCAGCAATATGGTCCGGGGGTTAAGTAGTTAAACCCAAACTATAAAAATAAAAATAAAAAAAATAAATAAAAACCCAAGCTATAAATGTAATATGAATAATATATAAATGGATACTGGCGCCAATAGGGGGAAAAAAAAAAGGAGAGAGGGGTTGCTGCACCTGAAATTAGTAAACACTAATGAGGAATAAATGATGTAATAAAGGGCGCTCCCAAAACAATCACTATAAGTGCAAAAAATGATCTATGCAAATAATATATATGCGTTTGTGACTGTGTATAGACGTGTATTAGTGAATTGCTTCACTTCAAACATGTGCATAAATGTTACAGAAAAAATTCACAGACTGATATGTTTTTGATTGCTCAAACAAATATGTCATGAAAAGTTCAAAACAGCTCCAGAAATCTTTTTAGATGATTCCGCTCCGACGCTATGTGAAAAAATAAAATCCGTGCTCCAAATAAGATTTTTGACTTTTCACCCAAAGTGACAACAAAGTGCGCTCGCCAGCTGGCTCTGGTCAGCAAGTGACCATAAGACATGGAGTAACGCCTCAATTCCTGGAAACCATTCAACGATTTCCTTCCAATCGATCGTTCACATGTGTAGTGAACTTGGTCGTATGAACCTGGGACCAACCAGATCAAATCCTTATGCCTCGTACACACGACCAGTTTTTCCGACGAGAAAACTGCCATTTTTTAGATTGGTCGGGAAAACCGGTCGTGTATATGCTCCATAGCAGTTTTCTTGACGAGAAAACTGCCCGCAAAAAAATTATAACCTGCTCTATTTTTTCCTGTCGTGTTTCCCGTCAGTCTTTTTCTCGTTGCGAAAACTGCTCATGTGTATGCTTTTCCGAGGGGAAAAAAACGTGCATGCTCAGAATCAAGTATGAGACGGGAGCGCTCGTTCTGGTAAAACTAGCATTTGTAATGGAGATAGCACATTCGCCACGCTGTAGCGGACTTAAAAGCACAAGGCTGAAAAGCGCGAATCGTCTCTCACCGAACTTTTACTAACACAAGGATCAGCAAAGGCAGCCCAAAGGGTGGCGCCATTTGAATGGAGCGTCCCCTTTATAGTGCCGTCTTACGTCGTACGTCGTACGTTGGACGTCACCGCGCTTTGGTCAAGCGTTTTTTTTGACTGAACGTGTGTATGCAAGGCAGGCTTGAGAGGATTCATGTCTGGAAAAACATTGGGTTTTGGCATGTCAGGAAAACCGGTAGTGTGTACAGGGCATTAGTGTCTATCGTCCTCTTCAATCTCCCACATCTGCAAATCAAGCTCCGCCCAAAAAAAGACAGGGAAGGCAGATGTAGTGTAGTAATGCTTGTTTATTGTTAAAAATTGTCACTTACAATCTTTCCAGCAGGGGAGTGCATCAGTATATCGGGAACACCTAGTGCGGTGGAAGTCCGTTCAGACATGCATTTCGCGTTCCAGCACGTGTCATTTCACTTAGTGTCCAATTTATCTGCCGCAATAGCTCCTCCCTCTTGCTGGGTGCCCTCATAGCATGCTGCTTGCTGTGGAGGCACACAAGCAAGCGTGCTCCATTCACACATGGAGCTGCGGCTTGGCACCGCCCCCTCGAATACTGATTGGCTTCTGGCAGCAGCAGGAGTCAATCAGGATTGAGAGTCCCTGGAAAGGATCAAGAGTGGGTTCAGCTAAGTATTAGTGGTGGTGGGGGGGCTTCTGCACACATGGCGGGCGCGTACATGGCGGTTTGTGTGTGCGCGCACCCATTCATGAGCGGGGGAGCCAGCCAGTCGCTCCAGAGACAGGCAGAAAGGGGATCTGTCAGTGTAAACAAAAAATCCCTTTTCTGTCAGGGGAGGAGAGAGAGATCATCTGTTTCTAGTAATTAGGAACAATGATCTCTCTCCTCCTCCAGTCAGCCCAGCCCTCCTAACAGTTAGCAACACCTCCCAGGGAACATACTTAACCCTTTAATCGCCCCCTAGTGTTAACCCCCTTCCTGCCAGTACCATTTTGCGCAAATCAATCAATATACGCTTATTGCGATTTTGTTTTACCAAAAATTAGTAGGTGAATACATATTGGCCTAAACTGATGATTCATTTTTTTTTTTTAATATGGGATATTTATTATGACGAAAAGTAAAAAATATATATATATATTTTTAAATTGGCGCTTTTTTTGTTTATAGCGCAACTAATAAAAACCGTAGAGGTGATCAAATACCACCAAAAGAAAGTTCTATTTGTGAGAAAAAAGGACATCAATTTTGTTTGGGTACAGCGATGCAATTGTCAGTTAAAGCGGATCTCCACCCTCATTTAAACTATAGCTCCATATTTCTACCGCTGCAAAGTAATCATGAATCGGCTATTTTGATTTTAATTAGCAAATGTGTACCTTATTTATGAGCCATGCTTCCGGTCTGCCCCCCCTCGGGTTTCCGACGGGTTTTCTGCCGTTTCCTGCGCTGCGCTGTGCCTGCTGGGAGCCAGTGTCAGAGCTCTCTAATTGTAATATTCTGCTCTGTTATCCAACATCGCGCGACTTCAGTTCTGTTGCGATGACAACAGAGACGCTCACGCCGCCGGGCACCTTCGCCAGTGCGCATCCACGAGATCGAGCGGTGGATGCTGGGACAGCATCCACCGCAAATAGGAAGTAGCTCCTTGTGGGAATCGAGCGCCCAAAGCCAAGATGGCCACGGGACGCAAACAAGAATAAAAGTATTTATTATGGACGGAATAACAGCGGAGGGGCGGCCAGACACCGGAAACGTGAGTTTAGCACAGCAGTGCTAATACATATTTGAATAGCCCATAAAAAAAAAACGATTAAGCCGTGGGAGATCCGCTTTAAAACAACGCAATGCGGTATTGCAAAAAAGGCCTG